>NC_052103.1:584774-616000 GCF_012273895.1 Zerene cesonia
GGTTCAATTTCATATTATTTAATTTTCAGAAGCAGTGTGACATTGTAGCCAGTGAAATTATTTAACAAAAAGTAATACGCGTTATCTATGAGTATATGCTATATTTCATTTTGTGGTTTAATCCTGGATCAATTGGGGCAGATCCGGGACGAGCGGCTAGCAAATAATAATACGACTGACACTTTTTTAAAACACTCTGATGCACGGGCAAAGTATAAAAAGTCGGGGTTGCCAACAAATAATAAAAAATTACCTCATACAAGGCCCGCGGCGTTTTGTATTGCTTGCATATCGCTCTTGCGGTTTCCAAACTCGACATTGGCAACACCGCTACCATTTGTTGCCATAGCGCCTCAACACCATCGCCTGGAAACAAATATAAAAAACATTGATGAAATTTGATTATGAGATTTGATTATGATTATAAGAAAATATCTCTTAAACACATGCGTCATTCTAAAATCATAAATTATGTTACTGTCAATATCATCATACCGGTTTAGCGGATTTCAGCATTAAATTCTTATAAACTGTCACATATTTTACATCAGCAGGTCTTAGTCTTAATAGGATTGAATATTTAATGTGCAGAGAGACTCTCTAAATAATAAATACTTTAAATAATGTATGTAAAACTGACAAACACAAAGAAAAGAAAGAAAGAAAAATTGTATAATTTTTTTCTATACAGTTGTGTTCGACTTATTTTAATAGTGGAACTTAGTCAATATTAAATTAACTATACCAAAATAATTCAGATTCTACAATGGTGAAAATTTTGTTTGTTTGTTGGAATCTCACCCTGCTTTGAAACGGCCGCGCATTTCTTATTATCTCCCCTCATATAAAAATCCACTTGCTCATCGTATGCCCGCTTAGCTTTCCTGCAAATTAAATAAAAAAAGTAGTCAACTATCTTGGTACACCTATAAGAAGTATTGAAAACGATTGCAGAATACCAATATTTTTAAAAAAATACATTCAATTAACATAAAAGTTACACACGCACACACACACATTATCGTATTTGACACACATACACACACACACACTATCACAATTGACACACACACACGCACGCAATCACTTTCATGTATGGTTATGGTCAAATTTCAACTACCGTATCAACCACTGGCCTAAGCAAATACTCACTTATACGGTGCTTCAGCGATTGCCTTAGTGAATTGCACGAACGTTAGCGCGAGTTCATTTGGACTGTTCACAGTTATTGTGTCACAGATGGCTGTTACTAATAGATCTGTAAATGAGACAAATATTGTCGGATATCAATTGTGTTTCAATATAGTGTTAAATAAATAATGGTGGATATTGTTTTAATATTCCACCAAATAAATAATGTCAGATTTCGTTTTAATATTCTGTTAAATGAATAATGTCGCATATTGTTTTGATATTCTGTTAGATAAATCTCTAACAGAATATTCAAACTCTCTCTATCTGTCAGATATCAAGTGTATTCAATGTATTAGTTTTTAACCGCCTTCAAATCGTTAGAACTAGACAACGGAATGGTCAAATACAATTCTAAATAAAAAAATTAACCCTAAAAATCGGTTCACCAAGTAAAAAGTTACGAGGAAACAAACACAAAAAATATATAGTCGTATTCATAAACTCCACTATTTTTTGAAGTCGGTTGATAACTTAAATAAAACAAGCTGTCCTATACAAGTAACATGACGTCACAATATGGCGCTAACTCGATACTGTTCTTAATTCGATCGCATAGTACAAAGCTATCTAAGCTTCTAAGGTATATTGATTAATAAAGGTAGTCTATTAATCTAATCACCTTATCCATGTCTTATTTCATCCACTTACCAGTCAGAGCCATTTCTAAATGAATCGGCTCTATGGTTTTCTTCTTACTGTTATTTGTTTTACGTCCTGTGTTTCTGAAAACAGTTATCATAAAATCAAAGAACTTATGTTTAACTAGACGCTCATCTCGGCTCCTCGCCCGGATATCAAGATTCCTGTTTTATCCCAAGGGAGCAATTAATCGGAATAAAAAGTATCCTATCACCCAAATCAGATCATACCCTGTTCATATCCACATTTCATCAAAATCCTTTCAGTAGTTTCAGCGTGATTGATTGACGGACAAACATCAAAACAAACAAACTTTCACATTTAGTGTGAAGTGTGATAGTGTGATTTTTTTAAACAAAAAACATGTGCAAATTGTTTGAACTAGACCGATTTAAAATGTGGTCCCACCACATGGAAGGCATCGTTTTAGAACTAAAGAATCATCAAAATCAATCTACTTAGTCGAAAGTTCTAATTGTGTATCTGGTTATGGTTAATTATCAAAGGTTCGGTTATATATTTATTCTTCTTCCTTGCATGTTGCAATAGATCTTTCATATAATATTTGTCTCTGAAGATAGATAGTAAGCTAAAGTTTGATAAAAGCCACTTTTTTCTGCGGTACAAGATTCAAAATCGGAATTTCCTTTCACCACAGGCAAAACCACGGGTCACTACAAGTTTACTTAAATATAGAGAGCATACTTGAAAAAATCTTTTACAGCAAACAGCACTAGGGTCAACTTGCAGCCAGCTAATCCAGCGGCAGACAGCATATGCTGTGACAGCGTCTTGCCTACTATGTGTTCTTCAATATCTTCTAAACGTGTCACATAAAGACCATGGTTGCATGGCTCCTTTGTAGTGGTGAGACCAACCTATAAAATAAATGTTTGTTTTATTGTTTGGTGGGTAATATTATACTTGTGCATTGATAGTCAAGAACTTACTATATTTGTAAAATAATTTGGAATAATAAAAAAACAAAATGTAATCCCAACCAATTGAACATTGATATAATAAACATTTGTGTTTCCCTTTTTTAATATTACTTGAGATTAGTTTTTCTCAAATTCATTTATATGATAAGTAACATTTAAAATAATTTTTTTTTTTTTTTTTTTTTTAAATTTAATAATCTGCAATCAGTCGTATGACTATGAGCGGATGTGTTGTAGGCACGTATGAATAAATAAATAATTATGATCAAACTGGAAGTCAAGTGGAGAACCAGAGGCCTTCCTCACCCTTCCCGCTCCATTCCTTATTTTCCGTTGTCAATCCTATCTTAATCCCTTACCCATTAAAAGCAGGCAGCTTTTAAATACTCACCACTCCCTCCTTACTAGCTAGCTTGGACTCTACTACCCTACTCCACAACACCAGTCTAACATCGCACATAGCAGTGCTGGAACGAACTTTAGCACCAGAGGCTGTGATCTCCCGGGACACATCTGCGCAGTACCAGGCTTCCAATAGGTTTGGATGCATTTCTAGAATCATGTGCTGTTAAAAGAATAGTTCAGTAATTCAATGCATGTTTCGAATTTTTATTTTGTGTCATATAATTTGCATTTTAAACTCAAACTCAAAAATTCTTTTATTCATGTTAACTTTTACAAGAATTTACAGTATTTTTTCTTTAAACCACCATTGATTCAGAAGGTAGTTTCTACTGAGGGGAACTGGCGGGCGAAGAAAGTCGAAATTATATCAATTAATTAAGTGTATTTATAGTAAGCTACTAAAAAGTCAGTGAGAATTTTCATTTTTATCTTTGACAAAATTTTCATTTTTTTGTTGTACAATATTCATGAAAATTTAAATGTAATTTTAATGAAAGACCATCTTCATAAATATATTAAATAACAACAATTTATTATTATATTTGTAATAATTTAACTTTGCTTCATGTTACTTTAGTATAAAAGTGATTTAATAAACTCGGAAAATAGTGCCAAAAATAATCACATACCTTCATACATTCGCCAGGTTTATATATTTTCTGAGCTTGCTTTGGTGATTGATTGTCTGATGCTTTTCTTTTAACACCTTTTCTCGGTTGCTTGGTTTCTTTATCTATGGCAAATACATGTAATTTTAGAAGAATGAAAAATGTTATTGTATTATGAGGTATTATTAGAATATCAACCATAACAGATCTAATAAGCTTATTCTCATAATATTTCATTTTAAATCTTACCATAAACATAAAATATATAAATATCTGCACAGTCTTCAAGAGTATTGTTTTTTACAATTCTATATTTTCTATATTTTTATCTTAAAAGACATCTACTTATGTGTAATATGAATTTTAATGGAAAAAAATGTAAAAATAAAAGATTGTCATAAATGTATTTTCATACCAGATGTCCCTAAGTTCTGAGATATGGATGTAGTGGACTGAGACGATCCAGATTGACTCTGACCTTAAACAAAAAGTACTTAGTAGTAATTAGCAATGAAGTAAATAATAAAAGTCACGAAACTTTGTAAACAATACTAGGTTACTTAATTTCAAGTTATAGACTTTAACATATTTTTATAATTCTGTTGTTTTGCGCTTACAAAAGATGGAAAATTAATCATACTTTTTGTAACAAGATTTAATTCTGGTAAGTCATCTAAATCGTCACTATCACAAGACAGATCTATCGAAACGGCACTCATATCGTCAATATGAAAAGTGTTATTTTGAAGATAATTTTTACTCATAGAAATTAACACTTGAACTGCGTAACACCAAAATTCATATTGTTTATTTTTATACCGGCAGTTAACTGTGCACCGGTTCTAAACATCAAATATCAAACGTCATTTGTCAAGCGCCAAGTGTCATGGCCATGCCCAAAACAAAACGCAACTTAAGATACAATTCAAGTGCGTTCAGCGAAGAGCTCCATAATGCTACGCATAGGCTATGCTCACATTGAACTTTAAAGTAGTTGAACCGATTTGGTTAAGTTCTGACAAGTTGAAAGGGATTTATTTTTTTGTGAAAAATAATTATTGTCATTAGATATGTGATAAAGAACTCCTGAAGAACCGCCATACTGGTCAACTCACGGAATACTTGTGTATTCATAAGGGATAAATTTTGTAAGAGATAAAGAAAGGATTGACGACTGGAAGAAGTGATAGACTGGGAAGAGTGAAGAAATGAAACAGGCCTCCAACTCCTCCACTCCACTCCATTCACTCTTCACACTCAACTCCAAATAAATGCATGGTCAAAGCCAAAGCACCTGTACGACTTAACGTCTCTACAAATGTTCATGGGCGGTGGTAGCGCTTACCATCAGGCGTCCCACCAGCTCCATTGCCGACTGTGACATAAAAAAAAAAAAAAAAAAAAAACGATAATTATTATTTTATACATCTATTTATTTTCAAATTCCAACTACACATAACAATCAAAGCTTTCCTATCTCTTTAAAAAACATAAAATAATATGAGCGATGATGTAGCTATGTGATTTTCCCCTAGTAGATTTTTAAAACTATCAATTTCCATAATTCATGAATTCTTATTTCTTATTTATTTCCAAAGCCAATGCACATCAAACAGAGCTCTTTAAGGAGCTGAATGATTATTATTATTATATGCTAAATACGTTCCATTATACTTCATTGATTTACTCTTTGTGTAAAGGTAGCTAAATTAAGTAATATATACCCTTGAAAAAAAATCAAATACGGAAGTCAATATGGAAAGGTCGAGGCCACTTTATATTTACATTGCATCTACCACCTTTATGTCTCAGGTATATTGTCAATGTTGTGATATTATAATAAAACTACGTATACAATATGCACAGAGAATAGCAGTAGACGAAATGATAAAATAGTATATACATATATAATATGTAGGTATACATTTTTATGGCAGGGCAAGCAAAGGAGCAGGTGGGCGACCTGATGTTAAGTAGTCATCATAATCAACATTTTTTTGATGGTGTTATAAGTGCTTTGCCAGCCTTTGAGTAATTAAAATAATAATTGAGTTAGTTATAATTATAATATCATAAAATGCTTGTTTTTTATCGTACTTTATATTTTCGAATAATAATACGAAGGGATAATAGACTTTCCCAATCACTCAACTCTGTCTATATTGATACTAGAATAAATCAATGAATTTTGAAAAGTCACTGGCACTAAGAACTAGAGCCAAACTGAAAAAACCAGTTTGATTACAACCGCTTAGGATTTACCCATGGGACATATGGTAAACCGTTAGTTTATTTTGTGAATTTTAGACTACTACTCAGATATGAAGGAATTTTTGAAATCGGTCCATTAGTTTTTGCGTGAAAGCGTTACAAACATACAAATATAGTCTATTCGCTAATTATAATAAGTAATTATAATAAACAGATATTGGTCGGTTGCATTCTTGATCCAAGTTACACTTTAATATCTATTTATTAAATTATTTATAGAGTAAAAATTGCGTCGGTATGTGTACCACAATGTATCGATTATTTATAAACATTTTTTATAATGTAAATGAAAAGATAAAAACATGTGTCGGAATAAAAAAAAGATATAGGTAGGTACATTAAAAATGGATACGTATAACAAAAACCTTAGGTCAATCTTCAATCTTCCTACGCAGTTTAAATAGTATGTTAAAATTTTACTCACCACATTTTATTTTATATGTAGACTAACTCTAAATTCTACAAATTAAACCCTGGCCATTACCCTATTTATTACAGAAAGGGCTTATTAGGCTGTATCGCTCGCGAACACGTGCCAAAAAGGAAAAAAAAAAACAAAATTTGCCCTTGTGTTGCCCTCGCTAAGCGATTGTTTCGAAGCTTGCTGAATTCATTGAAACATTTGCAACTTGAACTCTATGTGTGATATGAGAAGGCGGCAAAGATTAAAAATCATACAGAACCTCAAAAACAATGAATTTTCGTATCCTACTTTACATACTATAGGTAAAGAGGTAAATAGATAATGTATATGTAGATATCTAATCTGTGATATGGAAACAAAGATCTTGATTTTACTAAGTGATTGTTTTTATGGTTTTAAAACAATATCAAGTATATAATATAAAATTTTAGTTTGAGTAAAAATAAATAAAGGGATGGCTCTGCAACTGTTTATGATTAAATAAACTATTAAATAAACATAAAATACCTATACGAAAAGGCAAATCTTTCATCACATCTACAAAATTATTCTATGTCGGAGGGTCGCTCATTTTCCCTCCTCCTCCAGTCTGTCTGTGTTTACGAGGGCGTTCGGCCGTTGCTCCGTACACTGGTCACACATATTTTCGTTTATAAATAAAACATATTTAACGCTCTCGATCTTTACGGCTTGTTAAAATATTTTACTCGTTGGTGTATTTATTAGTAAAGCTTACAAGAATAAAAAATAATTACAACAAAAAGCAAACAAACAATATCAGAACATAAACAAAATGAGCGCATGCAATAAAAGTTGCCTTTGTCAAAAAAATTAAAAAAGTAAACAGAACTATGGATTGGCGCGAAAAACTTTTCGGTCGCGTGCTTGTGAAATGCGATTCGCCGGGCACTCAGAACGGTAAATTCGAAAACGTACAAACTTTGGAAGCGCTATCCGACTGCGTTGAAGACGGAGAGGGTGCTGTTTGTGGGATATATTTCTCATTTGCGAATATAAGTGATGCAAGTGACGATTTCGGTGTGCGCTTGGAGGAGGTCTACAAAGCTGTTTTTCCAAAATTGAAAGTGGTGGAAGTAGTCTTGTGGGCTCACGTCGGTACCCCCGAAGGCCCGGTTGAGAGAGAAGCTGGGTTCAGACGTACTTTGACTGGAAAACCGTGGTTTGCAGTACCATTTCACGATGTCGATACTAAGGTAAGATTTTAACATTGTCAACTTCTAGAGCCGTTTTTAAATAAAATTTAATATAAGCTGTCACGCGCTTTCGCGTATAATAACGAAGTTTCAAATTTAAATTGGTTCATTCTTTCGGAACAATGCAATTGTTTGCCAAATGGCCAATGGGGGAAGTTTCGGGGAGCTGGGGTTTTTCAATTCTGTTACGGAAAGCGTATGCCACCTGCGTAATATCACTTTGTCTGACTTTAATGAACCGTATTAATTGAAATTACTTACATTTTATTTTATTTACGATTCTTCCATTCTCTTTTTACAAATATGTATATATATATATCTATATATGTATACCTACATATGTAAAAGAAAGTGGTGTTAGTTACACTATTTATAACTCAAGAATGGATTAACCGATTTGACTGAAAATTTGTGCAGAGGTAGCTTAGAACCGGGGTAGGGACATAGGATATAGAAAAAACATTTTAC
The DNA here is from genome assembly GCF_012273895.1 of Zerene cesonia. NCBI lineage: Eukaryota > Metazoa > Arthropoda > Insecta > Lepidoptera > Pieridae > Zerene > Zerene cesonia. Next base: position 592,939 of record NC_052103.1, read on the forward strand.
CCAGAAATCCCACGGGAACGGGAACATGCTAGAAAAACCCCGGGTCTATCTTTCCTGCGACTACGCGGGCAAAGCCGCGAGCAGAAAGCTAGTAATATATAAACTCCAAAATAACCCTCACCCACTGCCTCATTTTTAATCAAACAATTTATTGAATTTAATTAAATAAATCAATAAGAAGTACTACAAAATAATTTTCACGTAAAAATACACTCAATTTAATTATGGAAACACGCTTTTCAACAGAAACGGAATGAAATGGCGTACATAAACCTAAGAATTATTATCCACGCAATATAAAGCACCTTTTCCCCTCTATAATTATTCCTAAGAGGTAGGAGAGTTAGAGAGGGTGTGCACCCTCGTCCCTCCTTAGAGCCACAATCAACGCAACACTGTAAAACGAGTAAACAACGATAGTGATTTTGTACCTTAGTGTTTATCTGAAAATCCTTATTTCTGAAATTTGTTTTTTTGTCTTTCTTTCACGTTGCAAACGGGCGATTTTAAGATATTTCTTTGCCCGGAGTTGATAAATAATTATTATTATTACAAAATTATTAACTAATAAAAATGAGGGAATTAAATAAAAGGTGATTTAATTTACCTACATTTAATCATAAAATCATTTACGCAAACGAGTATAACTTTTCCATTAAAAGAAAATCATTAAAACCATTGCGAAACCTAAAATTGCACGACCCTAATCTAAAATTATGGAAACATTAAAACATCCGGGGAAATTCATAAAATGTGACGCGTATTTAAACATTTCTCCAGGGATGTTTTGCCAGGTTACTTAGAAACTGACATCAAATTGGAGTCACTTGGAATTATTCCCGCGAAAACGGGATGGGGTAAATATTACTCGTATACCCAGTAGATAGTGGATGTAACAAATATTGGGTTATCTTATCTTTTTTACGCCTACCATTTCGTTTTTAAATGATATTACATGTACTTTTTTAAAGCCTTTTATATAAATTAAAATAACAACAACGGACTTACGTTAGTATTACCACAGATAAGATAATATACTAGTAGTATATTACGTTATTTGTGCTTACGAAGTAATTATTTAGTATAATGTGTTTTATATAATTTTTGGCTTAATCAATAAATCGAATCGCAATGAAATTTGGCACGTAGATAGCTGGACAACTGGCATAACATATAGGTAACTTTTTATCCCATATTCCTACGGGATACGGACTTAGGCGGGTGAAACCGCGGGGTGCAGCTAGTAAAATTATATGTGGGAGTATAAATTTGTAGTTGTAACATTTTATGTGGGAGTCGGACACGCTTCGGCACGAAATAGGCCAGCTCGCACCCGGGAAGTAACATACCCCCACAGAAAGCCGACGTGAAATAGTGGCATGCTGCTGTGTTTCGTACGGTGAGTGGGGGAGCCGGAGGCCCATATCCTATTCCTCACCCTTCCCAGTCCTTTCCTTTATTCCTCTCGTCAATCCATTTCCAATTTAGAGTCGGCAATCCATTTGTAGAGGTGTAAGGTCTGCAATCGACCTTACCCTCTTCAAATGTTCATGGGCGGTGTATGAGGTGCGCAGATGTCCATGTATCTATTTCCATTTTGGTATTAAAATTATTGAATAAGACTGATGTGGTGCTCCAGACATGACATAATATAAATTCTGGAATGTTCAGGATCAATAGTTGATATACTTTAAATATTTTTCGGTACCAACACAAAGTTTATAGTATAACATGTGTTAAAGAAAATGGAGTCTTGATTAGTTTTCGTAGTAAACTTATAAGAATAAATATAATATTTCATTGATTTGCGTCAATTCAAATAAATCAAAGCTAGACAGTACCAATGTCGAAACTTAACTAAATTGCAATGCAATAATATCTTAATGTTGCTTTGAATTGCTTGTTAGCATTATAAATCTGTGATTATATTATCAACGAAATGGACAAAGATTTGTATTTACAAAAGCGTTTTAAATTAAATATATGCAAATTGTGAAAATTGTGTTTATTGAATAATATAAATTGGGAGCGAGGTGATTCTATGTTTCATTGCTTTTTACCTAACGTAGTTTTAATTCTTTTAGACTTGCAATGTATAATATAAGGCGCCTTTTAAATACTTTAATCTCTAACAGCTGTCGCTGGTTATATTGACGTGACAACGTCTTAAATTAGGTTGCGGCTCGGAGTCACTCATGAAAAAGTGTAACGCCCGGTAACGTTACGATGAGTCACCGAACTATGATCGGTCCGCCGCGCGCGCAGCACTAGAGAATTAGGCGCATTGAATCGGCGCGTGCTTGTGTCTCTGTCTCTGTCTTTCTCGAGCGTTCTTGGCGTTATATTCATATCAATAAATATTCTACCGAGAAAAAGACGTTGTCACGTAAAATCTTCCGTAAAACCGACTTTACAGGCAACCATTTTTTTTGTTTTATTTCATAGTGGGCCACTGAGCTGTTGGTTCGCCTGATGGTAAGTAATCACCATCATGAACATTCGCAGAAGTAGTGTCTCTGTGAATGTTTTTAAGGGAAAAGGAAAGGATTGCTTCTTTCCTGACGACTGGAAAATCGTGGACTGGGACGGGTGCGAAAAAGAAAACGGTCCTGCGGGTCTCCGGCTTAATAACCTAAAGTTCATAATCTTGAAGTCCAATTCGCATTACAACGTTATTGAGACTAAGAAACATAACATTTACAAATTAATAAATCACAAGTGCCGATATTATAATATAAATAAATTTAAATTCAAAATACCCCGATACCCATATATTCTGAGCCCATTTTGAGGAAGTTGCGAATTTTTTTTAACCCAACACATTTGAAACAACATTGACATCGGTCTATCCGTTTGAAAGCTACGATGCCACAAACAGATACACACCCAAACAGACACCCAGAGTGTCTGCTCTATTTGCGTCGGGATTAAAAAATAACATAGACGAATCGAGAACTACTCCCCTTTTTGGAATCGGTTCAAATGTTATTAAGCTTATATCAAACAAATTGAAATGATTATATTATCTATACGTTCTAATACTATTCTATTTCAAACAAAGCGCACATACAATGCTTTCCACCTGACTCTACTCGACAAACACTTCACTTTATAGGGTACGTTTTTTCTCATTAATTATCATATCAGTTATCCTGCTTTCATTTAATAGGCCTATTAAAAAATCTCAATTGCAATAGTGTTTGTTTAGAATCGTTTTAAGGCTTTTCTTTTTAAATAATTATGTTCATAAACAAATATTAACAAAATATGTGCTACCTATAATTGTCAGAACTAGACCAAATTTAAATGTAACGAGCTTTCAAATAAAAAAAATCATCAAAATCGGTTCACCCAGTCGAAATTATTGAGGTACGAAGCAAAAAAAGTACTGTTAAATTGATAACCTTTATTTGGAGTCGGTGGAACACTCTCTTGCCAAAAAATTATAAAATGTACAGATTACAGACAGACAGACAGTAATTATATTAGGGTAGGTATCGATTTAACCAGCCGAGCGGTAAATGCTCAAAATAGAACGTAGATTGGTAGCCAGACCAGCATGGAATCCATATTCATTTTATTGCAACAATATCCTAATCCTATTAATATTATAAATGCGAAAGTTTGTAAGTATGGATGTATGGATGTTTGTTACTCTTTCACGTAAAAACTACTGAACCAATTGCAATGAAATTTGGTACGTAGACAGCTGGATAACAGGAATAACATATAGGCAACTTTTTATTCCGATATTCCTACGGGATACGGACTTACGCGGGTGAAACCGCGGGGCACAGCTAGTATTCTTATAAACACGAAAGTTTTAAAGTATGTATGTTTGTTACTATTTCACACGAAATCAACTTGTCGTAGTAGTTTGGATTGGTACATAGGCTACTTTTTATCCGGATACCACGCGAGTGACGCCGCGGGTCACAGCTAGTCAGACATACCTTTAATAATAAATACCTGTGTCGATCAATCAATATAAACTAACCCCTATGTCTATCTATACTTTTGTACCAATAATTCAAACAGGAAGTTTGTCTGAGCGCGTTAAATTCAGAAACTGCTGGTCCTATTTGAAAAAGTTTTTCAGTGTTAGATAGACATTTTGTGGCGGGAGGCTATAGGCTATATAAGTATACGACGTTATTGAAGCAGCGAGGAACAGCTATATAAGCTATATACATATATAACAGCTATAACAGCCATATAAGCTAAAATTTAAATGCTAAATTGCTTCATATGCTTCAAGGTGCACAGACATGCACCACACCACAAATTACAGACCATAGCTAGCAAGCCCATTGACAATTTCGCGCCACAGAGCCGGCCGCAGAGTGTTTGTATAAGCTATGCCAGTAGCAAGGTGTACAAAGCATTCATGTGAAGTTTTCCTTTGGAAGTGTAACGGAGCGGCACAAGTAAACTCATTAGCGGTGAGCCACACTCGGTCATGGTTTAAACGCATATACAGGCAATGTGCATGGCACAATGGGTGACCAATTGTTAGACGCTTTGTGGGGTTTTCAACACGCTTTTATTAGATTTGTTTGCTTGTAAGCGACTCCTATAACTCGGTTTTTACTTGAAACGGACATGTTTAATCTTATACCTTTAAACGAGCAATTCTTGTATATATATATATATATATATATATATATATATATATATATATATATATATATATATATATATATATATATATATATAATTGGAATCTTGGAATCGGCTAGAACGATTTTCATGAATTTTAGTATATAGGGGGTTTCGGGGGCGATAAATCGATCTAGCTAAGATTTTTTTTTAGAAAATGTCATATTCGTGTTTTATTCGTGTTTTTTTTTCCTGACATCTATTGGTATAGGCACTTTTTATACCGATATTCCTACGGGATACGGACTTACGCGGTTTCAACCGTGGGTCACAGCTAGTTTTAATTTATCCTACTAATATTATAAATGCGAAAGTTTGTAAGGATGTGTGTGTGTTAATTGCTCTTTCACGCAAAAACTACTGAACCGATATCAATGAAATTTGGTACGTAGACAGCTGGACAACTGGAATAACATATAGGCAACTTTTTATCTCGATATTTCTACTAGTAGTTTTGTAAATGAGAAATTTGTAAAGAACAGAACAAAATTGATCACAAGGCGGGATTCGAACCCGCGTCATTTTGCCAAACCGTAGTTACAAATTAAATTCAAACTTTTTACACATCAAGAATCAGTAACAATACACTTATGAGGTTATCTTAAAATCCTTATTTGGATCGCCAGGAATGAAAAATGATTTTGTCATGTAAATTGAATAAATATGACACAAGCATTTTAATCTGTGACCCACGGTCACTACTGTAATGACAGATGTCAGTTGCGAGTACCTAACATAAGGTACCATTATTTATCTGTGACTATAAGTAACTTAAAGCGTCTCTATTGACTTTAGAAAGGGCCATAGACAAAAGGAAGAATTTATATAACATATACGTAAACAATCTTTGGAAAACGTAGCTAACAATGGTGCACCGTTGAGCGATGCGGATAGAAGCACACTGCGGAACAATAACTTCCTGTGCTCAGTGTTGTGTAGTGTGTGCTTTTTTACACACACACACACACACACGGCTAGGTGTCCATGCTTGCGTATGTACCTGGATATATTGTATTCATGGACATGGGCTCTGCCTGGGGTTTGAATTTTGTAAACTGTAAATAAATTGGAACGGAACAACGGACGTTTCTCTTTTCATTGTGAAGCAGATAGTTATTTTTATTTTTATTTTTTTATACGTATTGAAAATAATGTATATGTTCGTTTAAAACGTCAATTAGGTTTTTTTTAACTTTCGCTTTTACTGAAAACAATAAATAATCATGATAAATGGTAATGGGTAGCTAACATTCCAATTTTAATCGTAGTGCAATAAGCTTAACAGGATTGTTTAACTGTGATGAGATTATTCTCATAAGATTCTAGATTTCACTATATTCATTTAATATGTACATTCCTATTAAACTTAGCTGCAGAGTAAAAGGAATGTACAATGGAGACTTTCAAAGAAACGACAATGCAATTCAATATTGTTAGAAGACAACGGTTTTTTATTTGTAAATGGAATATTTCTTTAAGTAATAGAGCCAAGAAAATAATATTATTTTTGCTCTCGTTAAAAATATTTTCCTCAGCGGTCACGATATTACTGTCTGCGATCTCTGATGCTAGAGGGGCCAAACGTCTCGCTTTTCTTTGAGAGATTGAGATTGAGTTTTTGTGAATTTCTGAATTGGTAGATATAAATGTTTAATAGTAAATAGATTTACTACTGTCGTTTGATAAGGGAATTTATGCGAATGCTTTTCCAAATGTCGTAGCAGTAATTTGCGATATTAAGATATTTTTAAAGATAGGCAAAAAGATGCAGGTTTGAATCCCGCTTCGTGATCATTTTTTTTATTCCTTAAACTAATCTTATACAGCTATACAGCTTTAAACTAAAAATTAAAGTTAACTGTGTTTTAAAATTATATACTTCCTCAAAACTTAGAAGATAGTTCATCTACCCTCCTTAATATGTACAAGTAACACAAGTAGGAACATAGTGCTTTTATTTCAAATTATTTATCCTTATATTTTGTTAAGGGGAGCAGCATTTTATCCAAAATTAAACGCAGATATTGTCGTCTGGAGACGACCTTACCCGAGTCCTTAGCATTTTATTATCTCATTGAATTTGATTTCGTCCTCTATAAATAAACATAATAATCGTCAAACAAAATCTCTCGGGTCTTGCCGCTGTTTTATCATTGATGAATACTTATATAATAATAAATAATAATATAAAGCTGAAGTTAGTTTTTTTGAACGAACCATTGTCAGGAACTATACGATCGAGTTTAAAAATTATTTCACAGTCATGTATCCCTGAGTGTAAGAGGTAATATACAAACCACGTGCCAAGTGCTATTATTTTATCGTGTATGTGTTTTTGCGTTGATCGAAGTTCATCGCTTCACTTTATTACTTTAACAAATACAAATAACAATAAAATAATGCAAACTAAATATATCTTCTTTCACACTTAAGATTTTCAAAATACTTAGGATTGTATTCTAATACAAGTATTAAATTTATGCTCGATTACTTTTCAACTGCCTCAAATAAAAATTTCACTTGCCCGTAGAGCGAAAATATATATACTTTGTAAAACAGCCCAAACCTTCGGCACAAACCATTAAGTCTTTACTTCATTAAAAATATAAAAATTAATTGCAATTTAAATGAGCCTACATTTTAGCAATTCTTAATACAATTCTAAAAATATTTTACGAGAATGAACGACTTTCTATCTTATTAAACACGTCGCATCTAAACTTTCATATAAGGTTCTTAGTATACTCAGCACGTTTATGGTGGAAGGATAAAGATGCGAAAGTAATATGATAGGATGGTGTTATGATAGGATATGGATATGTACATTGTAGGTGGAATATTAACTTATTGCACTCTATGGAATAACGTATAGATCTATCATTACATAAACCATAGTATAAGAAATTTTGAAAGAATAGAAAAAACTTTGATCACGAGACGGGATTTCAATGTTATAAAATTAAAAATTAAACCATAGCATAACTAGAATAAAACGCTTCCCTGGCATACGACAGTTGGTAGACTGGTGTAGAGGGAAGTCTTACTTTTTATATTGTTGTAATACAGGCTAGACTTATATATTAGCCTTCTCTAGTCTTACCTTGTATATTTTGATTTGTTACCTACTAAAAATCAGCCTTTAAGAAATACTGAACGCAATTTGCCCCTGGCTCTTGGACCATACATACAAAAATCTCAAACGACAACATTGTTCCCAGAATTATGCAACCGAACTCAACTTATTTCGATCTCAGGCTTAGTCCGATCAGCATTCCTTGGTGCTGGTGACGTCAGTCCATTGTATAGGTACCTACAGTGGTACCACATTTTAGTTTGAAGCTTACGTCACAAGTTTAAGTCCATGCTATTTTTAAGATCTTACGCTGTGGATCTTGAAAGTGCGTGTACACAAGGTGAAGTGATTAAGTGTCTGTCGGTATGATCAGAATGATACAGCAAATTTATTGTATCTCCCATTATTGAGTTTATGTGCTCATATTGAATCATGAACAATTTGTCAAAAAAAAAACAAGATTTATTAGAAACTAAAAATCATCTAGAAACCACTTATTTATTATTTATATTAATTTTCTTACTTTATTGCGTTGGTATAAGTAGCGACCTCTGAACGTCAGATGTTTGATTGACTCACGAATAAATGGCTCAATAAATGTTTTAGACAGATAAGTGATACCTTTTTTGGATATTTCTTTTTCTCCAGAAAATAACTACAGCGCTACTGTATAGAGCGCACTAGTGTCACTTAAAAGAGAAGCCATAGAAAATAAATAGGCTTTAACTAACATCTATTCACAGGTAAACCCGCGGGCTCGAGTCATTCATAAAATTACCCCCACAGAGGTTCTTTTGTGGTGCGCCAAGGGTAGACGTCTTGACGAGAGCTCTCGGTTTTGAAAGCTACGCTCAGCACTCGCTAGCTACACTTTCCTCATTCACTTGAGGGTCTTACCTTACCGTATGACATAAGGCATTTTCAAGAAATATATCCTGTAATTAAGATGGCGCGAGTTATAGGGTTTTCTCATTTACACCTGTATAATGCATAGCATAATTCAAGTTACAAGTAAATCTTGCTGATTTGTGCGAATTAACATTTGTATATAATCTTCTAAGAACAAATTAATATTTGTTTCATGAAACATTCTCTGTCCCAATAGGCTCGTTATTAATCATGCAGAAAACCCCAAAAAACAGTGCATTTAAATGATTACGTAGGAACAGTGCGTATCACTACATAGTATAAAACAAAGTCGCTTTCTCTGTCCCTATATCCCTATGTATACTTAAATCTTTAAAACTACGTAACGGATTTTAATGGGGTTTTTCAAAAGATAAATTGATGCAACAGGAAGGTTTGTATGTATAATAAAATCTATCAAACTGCTCCTATTTAACGCGTAACGAAGCCGAGGGCTAAAAGCTAGCTTACTATATAGATAGATACCTATTTCATTATCGGATTTCATCCTTCAACCTTCTAAGAACATAAGAATACCAATGCGGTTTTAAAACACATGTATCTGCTGTTATCTTTTTGCCATGTTTGATCTTTTTATACCCGCATAGCGAAACAAAACCAACAAATCAATATATTCTTCCTTAGAAATTCTTAAAGACAAATTAAAGAAATACCACAATGATATAATAGCAAGTATCCATAAAAGACGTTTTTCTCTCACCGTTTGTCGTGTCTTGCACTCATAGCCCCAAGGCTGTGAGGACCCCAAACATAGACAATAGTTTACAAACAATTGACTCCAATGAATACAATCAGATACAGTAGTCCCAACGTAGATAGGGTTGAAATAATCGCCAAGGTAATGTAGGGAGGGAAGACAAGCGTTATAATTATACTGCTAGTGATGTTTTACGTTGTTAAATTAGGGATAGTGAGTCGATAAAATCAAAACGTTTTATAGTTGTACCTGAATCTTTTTATATAGAACTGACTAAATTTTGGGTGACGTTTGTAATATATTTTTAATATAAAGGAGATAATTTATAAAAAATAAATGATATCATCGTATATTAACAACAATGTATACAAAAGTAATTTTCCTGTCTTTGCAATCTCAATCCAAATAGGAAATATGAAGAATTCAAATATTTTGATCTTTCATTTGTTTGATAATAACACAACAATGGCAATTACGCAATCTATTACAAATTAAAAATACGCGTTGACGAAAATTTAATATTTAACGACACTTCAATGAACCAAAAATTTTCACATGGACATATATCACACACACATTTCTACAAATGGACATATATCACATATCCGTTTACGCTATAGCCTCCTAAATTCAATGACTGGTTGTTTTCCCTCCCCAATGTACGTCCCTAAAGGTACTACACAATTGGGAGGGTTCTAGCCACTCGGCCGTGGTAACTAGTGGCTCGGGAACTCTTAATCTTGCTCGTTTTGTTCTAATTCCATTCTATTGTGCTCCCAATTGATTTCCTGGAGTCCTATTGTTAGCTGCCTGAATGATGCCTAGATGAAATGTAACATTGTATACGTAGGTTTGTAAAATTTTAGATTATCTCTTTATATAATTTGCATTGCATTGTTTTTAAGAGAATTTAATTTCCTATAAATTATTAATGTAAGATTATAATTAATTAATTTTGGATTATTCGATAATAGGGTATACATAAAACGTTTAGTGTGAGTAATACAATTGTATTATGAAATAAAGATTTGTGAAATGTTTTTATTTTTTGCAATTTTTTATAGCTTATAAAACTTAAAATAGACTTGTCGTATATTAACGTTATCGATCGATATTTGAATTTAAACAATGTCTTCATACAATCGATTATAACATACCTCTATGATAACTGAATTAAATATTGAACCATAGCTAGCAGGCAAAAAATTCTTCATTCTCCGACGATACCAATAAAACGTTAATTTTCACTTTAAATTCAAGTTCTAGTATTTGTTATATTTTTCATGCCCATGAGAGGGCGAACCCCTCGCTGTCTGAAGCTCATTTTCCCTCGTAATGAGCCTGGCCAGCTACGAACAGATGGGGCTCTGTAATACAATACAAAATATTGGCCACGTAGCTGGGTACTTTAGATCATTTGTGTTTGGGAAACTTTAAGAAATGGTATTGATTAAATACTATTTGTTTATAGTTATCAAAAGTTCTAGAATTGTTGTTGTTTAAAGATTTTGTTATAGTTATGTTATCTCTATATCATCATCTTTATGTTACCTGTGATTTTAGTATATTGGCATAGCTTGTAAATCTGTATTTTAATTCAAATTGTTTTCAGCATGTTCTAAAAATACTTTAGATATATATCCTGATATCATCTTAAAATTCAATGCAATAATTACGTTGATAATTAATTCATGTCACAATTATAATATGCAAAAAGCAATAATAGTAAAATAAATTGCAATAAACGGAATTCATTTCGACCTCACAATTGCAGTATACATTTCAAACAAGACAGATGAGCACTGAAACATAATCTATTTGAGCCTTGAATACTTCATTCCAGGAAAAGAGATGACTGCCACAACAAAGGCCTTTGCAGGATACGAGTCTTTAAAGCATAGCACAATAACAATCGACTTCAATCCCCTTGATGAGTAACTGTGCCATCGGTGCTTGTTAAGCAAGCAAAAGGGAATGTAGGTCGTCACACGACCTCTTGCACTCCTGATGCGAAGCTTTCAGACTCTCGAGATTAAAATGTTGACAAGTTCCGAGTTGTGGCTTGTATTATTGTAGGAATACACGTTTCAATGTTTATAAATGTGAAACACATAACTAATACTCGTACATGTTAAATGCAAATGAAATCAGCACGGTTTCCATCGATAGGCGTACAGACTTAAGCATCGCCAGGTGGACGTTCCAGGTAGTTAGCGGTTCAATATACTGTCATTTTTCGAACCGCTAGGGACTGGAACATGCTTCCTGAGTCTGCGATCCCCGGCGAGTACAATCTGGAGTTCTTCAAGGAAAGCGCGCTCCATCTTTGGCCACATATCTGGGTTATTATCAGGCGAGATCGTGGTCAAGCGCTGCCCTATTACTAAATCAAATAGCAAAAATTCCAATTAGCAATTTGCAAATATGTACTAAAAATTTCCTATGCTTTATAACTCCAAATTCAACAACAACTTTATTAAATTTTTCGATATTGCATACATTTGAGTAACTTTACCTAAAATAAAAACATTATTTTCAAATACTGATAAGTTTATCTAAACTTTATAAACCATCCCAATATAAATTACATTATGTTTTAACTTTCAGCTCATACAACTCGATTTATCTTCCATCTATTAATAATACAAAACCTCCACAACAACATTAGATACTCATGCATTATTTATATTTCAATTACTAGGTTCACATAAAATGTATTCCAATATAATCGTCCTGACCGTTAGCAGTTATGTTTGGAGTTCAAATATAAACGTGGTTTCCGGTGCGTCCCTATTTATACACAGTAATGATGAACAAACACCACGCGCGCCTGTATTTGTAAATATTCTTTTATGTCTTCATTAGGAGTACATTTTACAATTTGTTTTAAAACTACATAATACATTTTAATTAGTAAATACAACAATTCATCAGGTTAGGGATGTCTCCATTGTCAAAGGTCAACGTTCGAGTTTGAATATAGCTACATCCTACTAATATTATAAATAAAAGTTTGTAAGGATGTGTGTGTTTGTTGCTCTTTCACGCAAAAAGTACTAAACCGATTGCAATGAAATTTGGTACGTAGACAGCTGGACAATTGGAATTACATATAGGCAACTTTTTATCCCGGGATACGGACTTACGCGGGTGAAACCGCATTCTGTTAATATGGGAAATTCTGAAGCTATGTATCGCCATCTTATTGTTACACTTGTATATTTGTCCTGAACACACTTAAACTTAGTATTTTCTTGTGTTTGATTTTACGCGAGTATTATACATTTAGGTCACGGGGAGACTGACCACGGTCGCTGTAAAGTGTTCGAAACGTCGGGTTAATAATATAATGAATAAGTCGCGTTTAAAATCCGTTAAAAAGTTTTTAATTTCTAACACACTACACTTAAACTTGTCATCCCGAAAGCGTTGCACATAATCATCCGCAAAGATTACACATAGTGTGACCAGACAAACTAGTGTAAATCAAAAACCTCGGGTTCGAACCCCGTGATCAAATTTTTCTATTCTTTAAAAATTTCTCATTTATAAAGCTTTGAATGCTATAAAACTAAAATCTAATCAGTTTTCTTAAATATCCACGTAGCATCGTACATCTCATTTATATAACAAGCCATACACGTAAATAAACCTAGCAAAGATCGTCGTCTAATATACATTCGACATATAAAAGGAATTAAAAACTCGCGTCATTCAGAGCCTCGTCTTTTGAGTTCCATTTGGAATAGACTCGTGAAACAAAACATTTCCAATCGACTGAAACGCACTGTTGAAGCCTCTTGTTCTGCACCCTTGAGAGCCTCGGCTTTTAGTTGATTACATCACGGTGAATGACAGCAAAAATCCACGAATAATGAACGAATAATGTAAATAATAGTGATCTTTTTCCCTGCAACTCCGTAATGGATCATTCGCGATTTTTAATCCCAGATATTGGTTTTTATTTGCGAACAGAATGAGATAAATAAAGAGTCATTTTCATTTTGCTTTTTCTGCGTATTCGAACATAATGTTCGAATATTGTCGTGAATACTTAACTCAATAAACTCTAAATTCATAATGTACTAGCTACTCCCCGTAGTTTCACCCGCGTAAGTACGTATCTCGTAGGAATATCGGGATACAAAGTTGCTATATGTTATTCCAGTTATCCAGCTATCTACGTAACAAATTTCATTGCAATCGGTTCAGTAGCTTTTGTGTGAAAGAGCAATAAGCACACATACACACACATCCTTACAAACTTTCGCATTTATAATATTAAGTAGGACTAGCTGTGCCCCCCGGTTTCACCCGCGTTAGTCCGTATCCCATAGGAATATCGGGATAAAATGTGGCCTATATGTTATTCCAGTTGTCCAGCTGTCTACGTACCAAATTTCATTGCAATCGGTTCAGTAGTTTTTGTGTGAAAGAGCAACAAACACACACACACATCCTTACAAACTTTTGCATTTATAATATTAGTAGGATAGGAGGATATGATGTACTTATCGATAGAAAAAAGTAATAGGAAATCACTGTTAATTCGTTTTCTTATAAATATAAAAATTCAAGTAAAATTTGTACTATTATATGGGATGACCCTATAAAAACCAATAATACTCAACTACTGTAAAGCGAATACATAATATTTTAGTACTGTACCTAGCGTCACATATAGCCTGTGTGCATACCAATTTATAATGAATGACGCACAAAGACATATAGCTAAATCATTTCATAAAGGACTATCTCCTGTCTGGCGAAACTATTGGAATCGACGGGCGGATTAAACCTGCATTGGCTTTGATTGCTGTTCCCTGTGAGGTAATTGGCGTTGCATTGAATTAATATTCATATTAAAATGTTTAATATTTTCTACGTTATTTATTTATAAATTATTGAGCAAATTTCTGACTGAACCTTTTTTAGATCATCATGTTAAGCATATTTTCAATGTACATTTTAAGCTCCTCGCAATAGGTATTGGATAATAGCTTATTATAAGGATTGCCCTGATCTGGAAGAATAGCGCAATTAGTCTTTCGTCAGCTTAAAAAAAATCGCACCAACTCAATAGCAAGACAAAATAAATAATTGAAAAACAGACTACATACTTCGTAAAGTTCTGATGGTAGCCCTTAAAATATTTTACCCACCAATCTTACATAATTTTAATAATCATTTTCATATGATAAAATTACGCTTCAGTGATAGCGGATGTGTAAAGTTAAAGAGATATTTTATCAAAACAGACGATCTAAATTATCCAGGGTCTTGCAATTGGAACGGTCACATGGACACGGTCAGTGGTCAAGCTCCCAGAATAAATCAAATGTATCCTACCGTGACTTTCACTTTGTTTACAGCGATGTCTTATCCAAACAGACAGCTTTATCATTCATATCATGTGATATTTTAACTTTAACATTCTTTACAGCGATGTCCCCGAAAATAAGACGTGCATAACTTCTAAAATACTTCTCTCTTTACAGCGACGCCTCACCCAAAAATACAGTATTGCAGTGGGCATACCAACTCTAGTCATACGGGGCAGGGCAGTTCGGGACTCTTTACTAAGTGACCCAAAAGGAGAACGGTTCCCCTGGCCCGCACCTCCTTTAAATGAAGTACTGCGAGGCGTGGAGCTGCAGGGAGATGAGAACAAGCTCTACGAAGATCTACCGGCTGACGCTGTGAGAGTGTTTTATTTCGCAGCGCATTGGGTACGTCTTTTCATTAGAAACTATATAAAATCTATATTTTGTTAAAGGTGAGTTCTTTTGTATTGTCTTATTTAAACTTCATTAAAAAACTGGAACAATATTATGTTATTAGCACTATATAATTAAGACAGACATTACCATTATTTAATTAACTTCAAAGATTGATCCATGGGTGTTGTATTAATGATAAAAGATAATACATCATTTATAAAACCATGAATTTTACTCGAAAATTCAACACAAGCTTGCTATTTCAGTGCCCGCCATGTCGTTCATTCGCGCCAAGTCTCTGCACGACGCTCAACGCGGTGCGCAAGCGCAGGAACAAGTTCGCTAACACTCAACTCATACTCGTCTCTAGTGATAGGTGAGTGATTTAAACAAACTATTCGCAATTGAAATGAGATAAATTCTCAACTTGCAATCATGGCGAATGACCTTCAATATGTTTAGGAATATCCAAGTATAGATAAGTGGCACCTTAACAATGTCTTGAGAAGAGCCTACGAATTGGTATCTCTATAATAAATATATGGTATATGCTTATGAACTTTGTAATATTTTTTAAAGCGCTAGAACTACACAAAGGCTTAATAACGTTTACTGTTCTATGTAAAATAAAATTTTATTTTATAAAAATATTAATTTTAATTTAATTATTTATAATATAAGGAAATAAAAATCAAACCAAATGCAATGAAAGCCGCGGTACCTAGTGAGTTATGGAATTAAAACAATTAAATACGGAACCCTACAGCCCGTGTCTGCGGGCCGGAGTGGCTCAAACAATATTAACAGACTCAATTCAGTGTTGAAAGCCTAATTAATTAAATTCTTCACTTGAAAACTTCTAGACAATTTGCTCTTAACGTTTGTTCACTTGTTATGAAATATGGACAATCAAACGAAGGAAAGCTAAGATATTAGGTTTCGAAATTGCCTGATTCATATAAGATTCGTAAGCCAATAAAAATGATTCATTGTAAATTTTATGATAAAAAATCTTATGATATTCCTAATCAAGGGTTAATCTTAAATTTTGGACCTTATGATATTGAGTGTTGGCAACAATCAAAGGCAAAAATGAATCAAAATTTTGTCCTCGTATTTAAACATATCAATAAGAAATCTTCAGAACATATATAAAGAAGGAATTATTTTATA
Organism: Zerene cesonia; assembly: GCF_012273895.1. Lineage (NCBI taxonomy): Eukaryota > Metazoa > Arthropoda > Insecta > Lepidoptera > Pieridae > Zerene > Zerene cesonia. Next base: position 609,188 of record NC_052103.1, read on the forward strand.
TAAAATCATACCCTTGAACCCCCTACTATTACCATTTTTTACCAAAACCTGTATTTTATAAACACAAATAACATCAACATTAACCTACCAGCTACCTATATACACTTCATGTCATTGAGCAAGCGCGTCCATTTCAAAAATAATTACAAGCTACCCTCGCGTAGATGTAATCTAAAACGCATGGGGGACTGAATTGAGCACTTGAAAACCGCTCGTATTTCGATTGAACAAGATATATTATCCCCAGAGGGGATTGAGAGGTGGTGTCAAGTGATAGGAACCATTCAAGGATTGCCTCGAATGGCTGGAAAAGATAACCTGTCGAATATGTCTTTCAATTTTGAAGGCGCTGCCTGGAGTGTGCTTTTATATTTTCTTTTTATTTTGTGTATTTGTCTGTAATGAAGGTGTAAATAAATAATTTTTCATTTTGACATTGCATATGAAAGTATATTTTTTGAATTTCTCTAGACTTGAATTTTCAAAAATACTCTTGGAGACCGGACATACCTTTCAATGTAATTACAAATTACAGGTAAGATCTTCACTTTCCATTCTGCAAAGTTACATTTGATAGAGTTCTTGAATTATCGATTGTATATATGATTATATATATGATTGTTAAATGCAAGATGTAATTGACCCCATCATTTTTTATGTTTAGATTTCTATTTTATAAAAGCCAATAATACTAAAATAGTTGGTAACTAATTCTAAATTGTTCTAAAATATAAATGCCTCATACAACCACATGACGTTATACACCCATGTCTAACATATTTTTAATCTGCATTAAAACTTCAGTCTTTTCATGTTTTTTTAAACTTCACTAACTAAATAAGATCCATTGAAAGATCCTCACAGGATGTCTACAACTTATTTAATTAAGTGAATTTGTGAAGTTTTGACATTTTATGTAAAAGCTTTTTAACAGAAACTGGATTCTGTGCTTTCATGGTAATGACAAAATGTTATCAAAAGCGCTCCTTTATTATGATCGTCATTCAAATTCAATAGAAAGAAGATACAAAACTCATAAGTTAATGTTACAGGCATGTTGAAAAATAACAGTTGTTAACTTTCTTTCTACTTGTTTACCGTTTATATAAACAATCATACTAAAGAAATCCTTAAGAAAAATTTAACCACATTAAAAAACAGTCTAAATTGCAAAGCACATGCATGTGAATTTATTTGAGACGGCAGTATAATCGCAAAGCATAAAAAACGAAATTATGCAACGTTTAAAACGCACTACAGAACGCAACCATTAAGAAATGGCGGGCTTAATGCGCGCGAAACACCGTCACGGAAAAACATGGCGGCTTGGCGGTCATGGGTAGGGTTACCATCGCACTTATGTGCAAATCGTGATAAGACTTGAAATTGTTTTAATTCCGCTAGGAACCTGGTGCGAGCGTATTTTTATATGTAGCAACATCCTATCCTATCCTATGCTTCTAATCCTACTAATATTATAAATGCGAAAGTTTGTAAGGATGTGTTTCTGTTTGTTGCTCTTTCACGCAAAAACTACTGAACCGCTTGCAATGAAATTTGGTACATAGATAGCTGGAACTTACGCAGGTGAAATCGCGAGACACAGCTAGTAAAAAATAAAACTCAAATGAATATTGTTTCTTCCGATCGCCTATATTGTGTTAGTTTTCGGAGCAAAACTAGTCACAATGTTGTTTATTAAAATTATCATGGTCGTATTATTGTATGAAATATATTACACCACGATCCGAAAAATACAAATTCTTAAAGTCATTTTAACATCCGCCTCGTCCTGTGACTAGAATATCAATGAATTTAGGAGTTTTCGTACTATCCAATAAGAAAATAAATGTACATATTTAATTTTCGCTAAATTTGAGTGTAACTTAAAGTAGTATTAAACGTGCAAGGAGTTATCCTGTAAACCTGTGACTTACAGAAGAATCTTTAGATTTAAGACTAGATGAGCTTTACAAAAAATTAAGAAACTAACTGATTTCGTGTACATAAGTTATTATTTTATGTAGTCATGAAAAAAAATACTGAGATGAGACATCGACGAGCCGATACTTGGCCATAGTGCTGATATATACTCCGTAAACCCATTTATTATGGACCCAGTATAATATGTCTAAACTTTAAACTGTCATGTGAGCCAATAACGCATACAGTATGATGATAATGATGATGATAACACACATCACTTTCTAACTTTTTATTTGTAGTGGGGAAATCTTGCACAACCCACGGCTCCAAAGAAAGGACCCGTGGGTTAGTCCTACCATCTTAAACCTCTTTGTGTACAGTCGAGCCGCTTCAGTGAAGGAACTACAGCTGATAGCTGTAATTGTCCGCAATCTCCGTCAGATATAATTTTCAACTTACTTCGCATACCTTAAATAGGGTTTTTCCACAAAGATTAGGCTAAACTGCCACGTTCACCCTTGCCAAGGTTATACTATTTACAATTAAAATACAACCAATTTTCGTAGTCATATGTCCATCTCATTTAAAACACTCGCAACCCTACTCGGCAGCCTTTTCATTGCTACACCGTTATCGCCTTAATTTTAATCGCTACAACCCCTCCGATGTGAATGCATCTCTTTGACGCTTTTCTTTGTCAATTTGTAAGCACGTTACGATTTTACGGTTAATTTTATATTATTCCTATTTCAATCCGGAACAGTGAACCAGATTTTTAAATCGCACATTTCTGTTATTGTTGTTTGAAAAGATTTGTCGTACATTCAGGTCCTATACATATTTGAATATTACAAACGTTTAGAATTATTGTTATTTCATATTCTAATTAGCTTCTAGTTATAAGCTGTATCGCGGTGATTCATATATTTCAAGCTTATTTATTTGATGCGTAAGCTACACAGATGCAAAGTATCATCAAACACAGATAGACTATATATAGTCATAAACACAGATATAGTCTGGATTAGCACATAGGTTACTTTCTACCCGGGTACATCGCGAATGACGCCGCGGGTTACAACTAGTATATATTTAATGATATATCATGTAATTTATAACAGCCCACATACAGAGCCAATTGTCTAAATATCCCTAACAATATTATGTAATATATAATCGGACATTGTCCTCAACCATGTACATAGGATAACCTCACGTACACTGATTGGATTAAGAGTCCATCACTAATGCTCAGACATGCATATAATACTGGTCACTAACCTTTCTCTATGTACAAGTAATATATAAGTATAGTAGTATATTAAATACACATATAAAATTTAATTCGATGTCTGTTTGTAATATTGAAGTTACCGTTTTTAACTACATGTATATAAATCTACATATGGTACATACATCAAAATAACATTTTATAGCAAATTTGTCTGTTTGTGTGTCTGTCTGTTTGTTCCGGCTTATCTCTGGAACGGCTTTTACGGGACTTTCATTGACAGATAGCTGATATAGGAATAACTTTTTTTTCGCAATATTCCCATAGAAACAATGATATTCAAATGAAAAACTCATTTACGCAGGTGAAACTAAAAAATAACTAATTATATTAAGTTAAGTGCGATCACACAACGGTATTTATGCTTAACTTTTATACATATTTATATACAAATATAACTGTCAATTTCAAGCTTATCTGATAAGTTTTCATTTTTATACTCTATGAACTGAGTCAAATGTGAATTCACGAATTTCTAACAAAAAAGAATTCGCAGCACGAGATAAACGCATCAGGCTGATATGGACAAAAGGAATCACAAAATGAACGCAGCCAGAATAAAAGTCCCCGGTTGAAAAATGTATTTTGTGAAAAAATAAATTTCATATGGTGCAAAGCACTATACCCATAACTACATCTACCTTTTTTATGGCCTCTCTCTGGACTGTATATTCGTTCAATATAAACAAATCTAAATAATAGCATCCAGTAAAGTCTGTCTCAATAGTATTTTTCGACAATTCCGTCAAATATTATCAAATATTACAAAGTATACATGTAGAAATTAAAAACTTTTCAACGGATTTTAAACGCGATTTATTCTTTATATTATTAACCCGACATTTCGAACACTTTACAGCGAGCGTGGTCACGGGTTAATTTCTAAATGTATAATACTCGCGTAAAATCAAACACAAGAAAATACAACGTATGCATAGATAGTTGGATTTTTAATATAAGTAAAATATGAGAAATTTATTTTACCGAAAACATACAGGAGGAATCATTTAAATAGCTGCACTTTACTAACGCGCAATCAACAATTATCTATACTTACCTAATAATGTCGCCTAATAGTCGCCTACCATAATAATATATTATATCCTTAATCCATATATATACATATATCTGTTCTTCTTTCACATTACAAGGGAGTTATTTTATTGTTAGTATATAAATTTATGCCTGGAAATAGTTGGGAGGCTAACGAATGATACAGGCTTATTTTTACCCCGTCGAAGCATCTTATTCCCTTAGGTATTTCGTTTGACCGTGTGGCAAAGCCAAGGGTAACTCTACCTCGAGTTCTTCATAAAAACACACCGCAGTGAATTTAAATACAGCGGTAAACACAGATCGATTGTCTACTGAATTTCAACTAAGCGCAAATTGTTCTCGCAAATCCATAATGTATATTTCATTTGTCCAGATTTAGAATAAACAGCAACAGTTAGAACTCAGTAAATCAAAAAAAAGTAAATAATGATTTCTTAAGAAATAACCTTATTATGTCATAGTTTATTTCTTTAGTCTTTAGTCTATTCTTTGGTTAGTGTATTGCGATATTTATAAATCGTACAAAAACTCATTGAACCGATACGTCAAGGATTAGAATCACGCCCTTGAATTAATTTAGACTTGATCATTGTCGGAATATAAAGTAGCGTATGTTATGAACATTACTTTATGCATATCTAAGTAAAATCGTATCGAATACGACAGGATTGAAAGACGACATAAACAAAAAGTATTATATTTATTAAAATTATAACCTAAAAAATAAAGCTTTTCAAAGCTATCAAAGCGTAACATAAAAACAATTTGCTTGCCTCCTCCGCATCTCATTCATAAATTAATTTTTATATTAAACAAGTAAATCTAAATAGAAATTTTCCAAGCGCATTTCAAATAAGCCGCAAATAGAAAAATAACTGCATCGTTAAAATGACAAACGAGCAATACTTAAAATGTCTGAAGTATAATTAATTTGACGTTGATGTAAATATTTTAATCGCGAGCACTATTCATAGTTCGCAGCTTTCCCTGCTCGAGCTAACTGTATAATTGGGATTTTAACAAATTGCCACTCGTGAATCTTTCTTTGTGTGTGTCACTTGTAATGTTTATATTGATTATGTTTTAGTAAAATAGTTAATTGGTAAAAGATTTTCAGTTTTACGTTTATAGGATTAATATCTAGTTTTTTTTATAAAAGGGCTATCGATCATGTAGAAACTTCCAGTCGTTTTAACTTCAGTTCATGTCAATGGTGAAGCTATTGAATATAACAGTTCAATTAGTTAACATCAATTAACTTAAATTATGTATCATGCAGTAGCATTGAAATAGTATTCAATGATAAAAGTGAATTGCATTCAGTTATTCTAAATCTGTAATAATTTGTCAAAAAGAAAATCTTGGCTTAGGTCTTAAAACCAAACCCCAGTTTCCAGCACAAAATCCTCCAAGAGCCTTATAAATTCAGCCTTATTTCAAACGTCACATTAATCAAGGGACGTTTTGAAGCGTAGCTCTACCATCTCTTGCCTTGTATTAATATCAACAAAGCAATACTCTTGGCATTTATAGAGCTTATTTTTTAAATTGAAATCCTTTTTCTAGACCGTGAATATATTGTGGTCGCTACAAACAATGCGCAGTATTATAATGAAAGTTATTCAGAACATGGTGGAACTTAGTTTCTGCTTTCAGTTGCAATGAAAACTATTGAAATAGCTATGTGTATAATGAAATCTTTCTCTGTATCTTTATTTTCTCTATTATCAAAGTCCTTTTAATGTAGAAATTCTTCTGCTTTTTCCACTCTATAGGAATAACTCAGCTCTATGTAGCGCTTTCTACGAGCTCTCTTGATATTTCTCGTTCATTGTTTTCCTATTCGCAACTTTATGTAAAGATTACTACTATATGTAGAGATTATTACTATATGTAGAGCTTCGCACTTTCGCATCTTTCTTCACGTTTCTTATTTATTATTTTCCTATTGTGTCTTCAGCTTTCTATGTATATTACACTGAAGCAGAGAAGATCTTCTGATTCAGTGTAATATACATACATATATCTCGTGTAATATACAGCCGATCAATGTCGACCAAATTTCATGTCCATTCCCTATATATAATACGTCCCGTACCAGACGCAATCACATTTTTAATAAATCAAAAATAGCTCCAATCGAAACTATCACTGCAAAAGTATTTTTGTGTGCTGCATCAGCGCAATTTGTCCCTTCCCATTAACCCTACCTGTCGGGCGGCGCGACAGTGGTGACGTCACCGGTCTATGTTTGCGTTTGTGGCTATAGTTACCGCGTTTGTTTCATTTTAACACTTATGTTTATTGCTTTTATTGAATAGAAAATAAAAAAAACAGTTAAAAAGATCTGGTTCAGTAACTGAGGTGTGTTCTTGAAACTAACTCGTATGTAGTTATTACTATCATGTAAATAATTTCGTTATATTAAATAACTTATCTTTACTTACTTTTTTATTCTTATTATATATTAGTCCAGGATCCATCGCCCATTTTTGCACTTGATTACTATCAAGCTAATAATCCGTGAGTAGCTTTATTTT
>NC_052103.1:617000-680421 GCF_012273895.1 Zerene cesonia
CAAAATAAAGCTACTCACGGATTATTAGCTTGATAGTAATCAAGTGCAAAAATGGGCGATGGATCCTGGACTATATCTTATATATATCTTTTTTATTTCTTCTATTCTTATTAACTCTGTTATTATTGCGCCTCCCTTTTACATTAGTATACACTGCGTTTTCCTTGTCCACCAGGTTGTCTGGAAGAGATCGCTGCTTAAGCGATAAGACCGCCTGTTGTGCTCTTCATGTTATTATTATGTTGTTATTTATATCCTGTTTTTACTCTTCTTGTAAAGGTGCACAATAAAGAGTTTTTGATTGATTGATTGATTGAACTCATTCACGTGTGGAAAATATAGTTGAAAACGGTCGCGTATCCGAAGGTTTCTCTAAAAACACTAACAAATTATAATTTACGAACGAAGTTTCGCTTCACGCGCTATACGCGGCCACATCCAAGGGTACCTACAGTTTCTTTGTAAGCCCTACAATTTACCTGCCTGATAGCCTAGTCGTGGCCATTCATACGTCTGAGATTAAAACCTTTGTGCTATACTGATTGAAATATTCTTCATGCCGCTACTATTCGTGTAAGGAGTAAAGACGGACTTGGTGCGATATTTTATGCATTTATATTTAACAATGGGATTGAGACTGTTTGTATACTTACTCTTGAATATCTAATTAATTGTGTGACATGGTATTTTCTTGTGTTTGATTTTACGCGAGTATTATACATTTGGAAATTACAGACTTATTAGCGAGCGTGGTCGCGGGGAGTCACCCCGTAAAGTGTTCGAAACGTCGGGTTAATAATATAATGAATAAATCGCGTTTAAAATCCGTGTAATAGTCTTTAATTTATAATTGTATGGCAATTTATTTTTTTAGATCCATTTAGTCTATTCTTCTTATCGTACTATTTTAATAAAACGGTATTTGATCAAAAATACAACACATTTATTAGAAATTTGGTCGCCATCACATGTCACATCACAAAAGTGTCAGACCCGTTTCAAATTGTCACAGCATCATTAACGTAAATAATATGAGAATGATATCAGGTCCATATCATTATTCCCCTTTCTCCATTGTACTATCCCGGTTTGCGGTTAGCCACACACCCGCATTTTGGCGTTTGTCGCTTATCATGTTATATCTGAGCCGGTCTGGACAATACGAGCAGATATAGCAAAATAATATTTCGTGACTGAAATATTTAATTGTAATATTTTAGAACTACCAATTTTACTCTAATGTATTCAAAATGCAATCTCGATAGATCTGTATCAAGATTCATCGCGAATTACTATTTATCTATACTAATACTAGCTACTACTGAGCCGGCAAACGCTGTTCTGCCTTACTCATTTAGGGGTATGAAAAATAGATGTTGGCCAATATGCATTGGGTAGGTCTGAGAATGTTAGTGAAACGCGAAAGTTTGTAAGTATGGATGGATGGATGTATGAATATTTGTTAGTCTTTCGGGCGAAAACAGCTAATCGGATCTGTATAAAATTTGATGCAGAGATATAGTTTGGATTACTGGTGCCACGCGAGTGACACCGCGGGTTACTAGTAGGCTATATATGTACGACGGGCAAATCGCTAGTATTTAAATATTTATTCGATGTATTCAATACTTATCGAGAATACTGAACAATATTAACTAAATACACATACCCCAATGTCATATCAAAGGGATAGACAGCTTATACACCAGTAACATTATTTTCTACCGGCAACGGCTGTTTATTAGTCTACTCTTTTACTCTTATGCATAAAACAAATGACTTCTCGCTCGCTCGCTCACACGATTCGGGCAAATAGCTGACTGTTCCTGAGCATGTACTATGTTTTTATTATATAACTTTAAAATTGAACTTACGTCATTCATAGGTTAGGTTTATTAAAAACGCAATTTTAAATTTTTTAATATACCCTCTGTTTCTAAAGAAAGTTACATTTACTCTACATGCAATAAAAAATGAATCCAATTTTGCAATTTAACTCATTCTACTTAAATTTATTCAGATGAAGTTACGCACTGATAAACGACCTGACGTAGGCCTCTGAAACTGTCAAGCGTCTGATTAAAACCCTTGATTGACCTTTACCCGCAAAAGGTTTTACGAGCACTAGATCTCTGGATATCATAGGAGCTGTGTTAGCTTTGCTTTGAAGGAGTAGCACTAGCTATGTAGACTGTCATTTTATGAACATGCTTTCTAGCTGTTGCAATTCTTTTAACCGACTTCCAAAGAGCCGAGATACTACAATCAACTGTATGTAATATTTAAAAATTATATATTATATATTCGTTTGATTTGTATAAAAACCTCGCATAGCAAATGCGTAGTAAATAGAACGTGGAATAGAATCTTGTAAAACGTAGCTACATTTAAAAAAAAACATATAAAACTATGAATTTAATGTAATGAATGAGCATATTTTAAATCTGATACGAAGTCTACAATTTGGATAATATAAGAACCTATACACCTATAAACAACGTTCATTGAGTTTTGAAAACAGTCTTCAAAGCTTTAACTTTCTATTCTTATTTCCGCACACAAATGAAAACACATATAAAAGACATAGCAATAATGAACATATAAAAAAGACAATAATCTTGCATCGTTAAAGCTGCCTAGGGTGCTATAAAGTTGACCGTAAAATGATCCTGAAGTAACCACATAAAAATTTAGTTGCTTGAAATATTTTAATGGTTTGAAAATTTCCCACAATTTCACTTTTACTGTTAAGGAAAAAAGGCTCTTGTATTAATTAAAAACACAACGAATTATCTATTTATGTTTTGTTCCCATTATCATAACATAATTACGTATCTGATTTTGATCTGAATTATGACTATTAATTTTATACTTATTACTAATATCAACTATATTTCCTTATTTTGTTAGAATTATTGTATTTTTAGAATTAAACTTCAATCTGCATCGTGCAGACATTGTTTATATTTAATTAAATTAGTTTTAAAAGTAAATTTGTTTTTTATTTTGGGGAATCCGGCTGTAGAATCGCTAGAATTAAATTCTCTATCCGGATTAGAATCGCCAGGATCAATTTTTTTTACGTATTCTCTATATAAGCAAGTGTGACAATGCAGTTTAATCATTAAAGCGTGTTTTTTCACTACATATTAATGTATAGAAACTATTATTTACGTAACGGATTCTTAGAACGTATAACACAAATTGCTCATGATGGATTAATAAAGAAAAATAAGCCCAAAATATCATCTTCCACTCAGCTATTCTTTACAATTTGCAAAAGTTTCGCATTCATAAAAGGGGTCGTACATTACCAGGGCAAGGTCCCAATAACCCGGGCGATATCTCCTTTATAGCCTTATTTACCGATAGCTCGATTGTGCTAGATTGAGCCACTTTCCTTGAAAATACGCGAACCCCACGATCAAGATTTAACCTGATTTATAGCAGCTATACGATATGTTAGAATTTCTTTATACGCTGAATTTAAGAGAAGTAAATCTCTTTAGGGGCTACGGAAGAGTATAGTTTTAAACTCAACGCATTAGTGTACCTATATATAATGCTTTGTTTTAACAATATGCTATATTCATAAGAAAGAATCAAAGGTACAGTAACTGATACTGTCACTCGTACTTGGCCAGCTAGATGGATTATGGATTACACCGTCATAGGAGGCATGGATCTCTGCAAAGAAAACATAATATATGAACTGATAATAAAGTAAAAATCCCTTGTAGGTCTAATGTATAAAAACCAAAAAGAGTAAAGTGAAACGAAAAGTAAATCGAAATATATCCAATTTGATATTTTCGTGACAGAAAAATATATTGAAAAAGTTTCGAAGCACAACTTACATCTTTATGATTTTCTTGTTATAAGCTTATCAGGCGTTCACAGGCTCCCTCGCTTTCAGAGTGTAATGGCGCGCGATTTATGGCGGGAAACGTATCCGCCATCACACATTCCGAAGATTTGCCGCGTAAATTATGATGCTATGAAATGCTGAATATTTTGTTCTCTTTATTTGGGAGAAAGTACTGGTATCTTTTTATCTATACAAACTACATGTATGAAGAGATATAAATCATATGAACATTTATATAATATTGTTAATAAGTACTTATAAAAGTATCAAACTCATAAAAAATATAATATTCAAATAAACCTTAAATACGTTTAACTCTTTTATGAATCAAACATAGTTATGTTTTTGTTTAACATTTTTTAGGCTCATATATACGTCGCTTCGATAATTCACATCGTTATAGTTGAAACAATTCGCATAAATTACATCGACTGTCAAATAACCTTAACAAACCGCTCCCAACAGCTCAGCAAAACTAATTACGTAACCCCGAAACAAACTACCTACTTAAAACGATTATAAAGTTTTCATTACAAATTACTAACGAGCGAGCTACGAGCCTAACTTCAGCCATTATAACTTAAATAAAAGAATTACTCTCAAGAACCTCAATGCTTTCCTCGATAAAAGCAATTAAACAGCATTTTACTTGTTTACAAAAGGAATATAAAAAAGCAATTGGTGTTTTCGCCGATTTGTGTAAAAGTTTTCAGAGTAGTTGATAGACATTCGAAAACAACTTTAACGGAAAAACAACAATTAGTATGACAATATGTATTACCTCGCAGAAATATATAGTTTTTTGAGAGAATACTTAATATTTTTAATATTCTATTTAAATTAAAAACTGTCTTAGCATTATCTCCTTAGAGAGTTGATAAAATATAATGCCATAAAAAGAGTCTCCTAAAATATATTATCCCTTAATGGATTGGATAAATGGATTAATTATCTATAGTAGGAATATCTCAATTGAAGTTTCGTTATATTCTCGTATATTGTATTTGTTTGAAAACACAAAATGAGTTGCATCTACATCCGACATCATATCCGTTTACACAAGTTCTTATTCAGATACTGGCGTCCGTATCCGAATGAATGGAAAAATAGTTTTAACTCAGGAACTTTTCCCATTACGTCCTATCATCTCAATGCTAGTTCACAAACTAAGCAGACAGAACGGAGGGAACGTATAAAACACAATTACACTTGTTTCCGGTAATTAATTTTTATAATTGAATTGAATTAAATTAAAAAATAGTTACATCCGAGCAATAATAATAAAAAAATATCGTAGTCTTTAATATGTAGGACACTTTCATAGACAGATATGTCTGAATTAGAAATTTTTTTTTTTTTCGTAATAAAATAACATACATTTTTCGTAAAGCTCTGTGATTCTGTGGGATTGTTACAGTCAAATATGTAAGTTAACGTTTCTAAACATTGCAGCCTCGTTACGCACATTCTATAAATTTCTCACTTGCACCCAACCTAATCCAGAAGCTCATTGCAGTGGTCACCGAACGAGGCGCATACTACAAGGCCCTCTCCTCTGAGTGTCAGTCACCTTTTCAAAATATACCATTCTTATCAAACCGTTCCCTAGTTACCATCATTCTAATTCTCCATAGCACTTAACCAGTTTAGACCAATTTCACACGCGAGTTGTCGTATCAATACCTCCCTCTGGCACGCTCACAGTCTCCTAATGAATGAGGTTGCTACAGCGTTACCCGTTGCTGAGTCATCCTTATCAAACTGTAACCCCTGTCACAAACAATTACACAGTTTACCTTAATTATCATTCTCATATTAAACCAGATCAGAACAATCCTACAAGCGAACTGTCGCCTCAGTATCCCCCGCTGGTGCGCTCTCGGTCCCCTGGTCAGCGAGTGAAGTTCGTACGGCATTGCCCACCGCGCTGGGCGTGGCCGGTATACCAGCTCTCGTCATCACTAATGGGGAGGGGAAGGTGCTAACTTCAAACGGCAGGCAACACCTTGCTGCTGACCCTATTGGCTTGGTGAGTATCCTAGCCTACTAATCCTACTAATATTATAAATGCGCAAGTTTGTAAGGATGTGTGTATGTTTGTTGCTCTTTCACGCAAAAACTACTGAACCGGTTGCAATGAAATTTGATACGTAGATAGCTGGACAACTGGAATAACGTATAGGCAACTTTTTATCATGATATTCATACGGGATATGAACCCGCGGGGCGCAGCTAGTTTTATAATATACGAAACTGTCATTGTCGGATTAATGATTGATGTTTTAATTGAAACTGTTTATCTTTAGTAACATTAAATTGATACATGTGGAATGTTTGATAATTTTTTCGTTGATACTATTTAACTCTAGAAACAGCCTGTGGTTAGCTCTATTGGAGGAGGCCTTGTCCATTATTTGCAACTATGTCATCAGTTACTTCAAACTACCTCCAATTGGAATAAGTTTTTTCGTTTTTATATTTTATGTAACACGTAATAGAAAATAATTAACTAATGGCGGGGTCAAACTATAAATCAAAAGAGCGATTAAATCCCATCCCAAGGTGACATGGTTAAAAGGTTCAAATTAAACATATTCTCCAGATTTATCTAGGCAGAGAAACAATTTTTTTAAACCTGAATATATATAAGCACCTATAACAAAATTATTATTCACAGAACTTCCCGTGGGGTCAGCGGCCCGTGTCTGTGTTGACAGAACAAGCTCTCTTGAAGATGGCCCGTCACCCCGCTGTTGTTCTGTTTATTGGTAAGAAATAAACACTCGGTAAAAATACAGATTAAAACACATTTTATTGTATAGCGTTTTTTAATAGCAGCGATTAATTATTATTCAGTATTTTAAATGCAAATCATTGGACCTGTAAAAAGCAATTATCAATCGATTTCGACAAACGATGTGCACTGAGAACTTAAATACTTAAAGATTGAAAGAGATATTTATTAGTACTAATAGTGTTCTGTTATCTATGGTACTACTAAATTGATTTTGAAGTTTCCATCGCCAATAAAAAAAGCTACACTATAAAAACCAAGAAAAGCGCCAAAACAAAATACGCATTTATAATTTGTATCATTAATTCCAGACGACGAAGACTCCGAAATAGAATTCGCGGAATCGGTCCTCACGCCCTCCGCGGAGTCATACTTCGAAGAATGCAGCATACAGTACCCCGGCTTCTGTCCCTACCAAAACTCGTCAGACGACGAGACAATGGACTTCGACTACTCGACCACGAAAACGTCACGAATCAAGAAGAAATTCAAACACGTGATGTTCTTCATCGGTATAGATGGGACGGACAGCGCGGACATGATTCGCGAACATATCGGTTTGGACGACGCCGTCCCGCTGCTGACCGCCATCGACTTCCCAAAACAGAAACTAGTGACGATGAAATATGGCGACGAAATAACCACAGATTCGGTGCAGAATTTTGTCGATGCGTTCTTGAGCGGAAACGCCGACTTCAAACCGTTGAAGCCGTACAGTGACAAGTGTTAGTGTACGCCTTTATAAAGCGCGCCATTCAACATGCCGTGTAAAGTTTTTTTTTATAATCATTTATTTAGCGGGCTTTTAAACTATTGTTTATGTCAGCCCCATTAAAACCAACACCCTTACAAACTATATACAAAGATGTTTAAAATAAAAAAAATTAAACAAAACAAAGCATTGCTACTACTATACTGCTAAACACTAATAAAACAAGAAAAAAATCAAAAACACGTCAAGTCTAAGGACTTGGTTCATAAACATACAGGATCTTACTAGTCGATAAACCATCTCTGCCTCCTCCGAAGTGTAAAGGTGTAATTACTCAGTATAATATGTATTATAATACTAGCTGTACTACGAGGTTTTACCTGCAAATAAAACCATGTGCAAAAACTTTCCCCCTATTTAGACGCTTCATGGGTCAACCCTTAAACATAAATTTTTTTAACATAGATTGTTTGAAGCTGGGTCTTCAACTATTTTCATTCCAAACTTTTAGAATCGCTGCAGTGGCTTACTTGTGAAGGTGTTACAAACAGACAAACTTTCGCGTTTACGATATTAATATGACCGCTATATTTTATCTTCGTTAATCGACCAAAATATGTTGCATATGCTTGTTAAAATCCAAGCCCATTAAGAATTCCTGTTTTAATAACTATAAAGGGATAAAAAAATCATGTTTACGGCTTTTTCCTTATTCTGCTCTGAACTAGTCAATGAAGTCACCATTGAAGACGATTTATTTAAAAAAATCGGTCAAGTGCGAGTCGGCCTTGCGACACTAAGGATTCCGTACTTATAAGCTATAGAGCAATGCAAAAAAAAAAAAAATAACGCCATCTTTCAATATTCAGCTGTCTAACTTCATCTTATGGAAGCTTAAAGTATGGAACCCTAAAACTAAAAGAAATAAGATAACTGATATGAATAAACTTTAATGTTAGGATTTTTTGATATAATAATGATGCCTTAGATTTACATACATTTTGTCAATTTAATAAACAGTAATTTATACATAAGTGTAGCATTTCTGTCTAGATCCTAGATTCAATAAGTATTTTCAAATTAAGTCAGGTCCGATGCATTATTTAATTTATTTTTTCCATTTTTATTACTAAATACGGTTTTTAATGTTAACAACAACAATATGCTCCTCTTATATGACTACCGATTTTCGCTTCTATTTGAGGTTTCTATTTAAATATTTTATTAAAAAAAGTCTCATTAATTTTATTTAAGAGCGACAGACCTGACATATTTCAAAGTATAAATATTTGTATTTTTGGCAATTTAATATTAAATAAATGAACATGTAGATCGTTTTTTACAGCTAAGAGTATGTAGACTGTGTAGCGACTTAGATTTATAATTTTGTATCTGTGATCAGTTCATGTATTAATAATTTAAAATATTCAAATAGTGTTTTTTAAGAGATTAACTTGAATGTTATTGTTTTATTTCACACTTCACTATACCCTAGTCCCTATAAATTTATTACACTTACATTTATATATTACTAGCTGTGCCCCGCGGTGTTACTCACGTATTACCTGATATTATATAGCCACAAACACTAATAAAGTTTTTCAAATCGAACCAGTAGTTCTTGAGATTACTGATATTTATTTTTAGAATACATATATTATTTTTTGATCTTCCGAGAAGCTAGAGCAAACAGTTCATAAGGAGAGGAATTTGATTGATTTTTCTATGTGATTTTTAGCAAAGGTCCTTTTGGGTCGCCTGATGGTAAGCGACAACCGCCCATAGACATTAGCAGAAGCTACAGTGCAAATTATTATTATTATTTTTTAACAGAATATATATATATATATATATATATATATATATATATATTACATATCAAATCAAGCATACCAAAAACCACAAAGACTTGTCCGACAAAATTTTCAATGGATTGCCAGCTTTAGTGAATAAAAGACATTCCCTCATTATTACTGTATTCTTTGATAAGAGATAAAGGATAGGTGTTCTTCTACCGACAAATTCGATTCGCCTCGGTTTTTTTTTCAATCTTATTATTGAATAACTAGCGAACGAAGTTAGTATTCTATTATGTTATCTGTGGTTTTACATTAAAACGTGTCTTCTTGATAAAATCCCTAAGATGATAATGAGCATGAAAATAGCTTATTCTATTCGTGTAATGAATATGTCCGCATCAGTGTTACCAACATAGATATACACTTAGAAATGAAATATTTTTAACGGATTTAAAACGCAATTTATTCATTATATTATTTAACCCGAATTTTACAGCGAGCGTGGAAACATTTTCATTTTCCCCCATTCACATTTTTCCCCTAGTATAAAGATGTAAACATACAAAAAAAATTTATCCTTATTAATTAACCCATAAAAATACGTTGGTGGTTAAGACTTATAACATAGGAAAAATAAATCTTAAATTGGTTTCACCGAGAAACCGCAATCTACAAAAAATAAGAATCGAAACAAAAATTATAGTCAATTTTTATATTTTATTTTTTTTTTATTAAAAAAGTAAATAAACTCTTATAAATAGTACATATTGAATGTTTATTCAATATTTATAATGAGTATCTATGGTCATATTATGAACGTTTTTTCAATTAGAATGTATCGAAAAGTACATACAACATTACAGTTACTAGTTCCCGATACCATGGGATTACAGAAATAAAAAATATTATATGTCCTTTCTCGGGGCTCTAACTTTCTACCAAATATCATCCAAATATTAGCAGGAACAATACAAATAAAACAAATGTTATGACTATTGAACTAACCATGTTCAATGTATTAAACCCATAATCAAAATATATACTCTGTGGACGACGCTTTAAAAATCTTTGTTTTTAATTTATATAGTCTGTGGAATTCCGCTTTTGGCTTTCTTGACTCAACCGACGCCATTATTGTGAAACAAAATTTTTATTCGATATTTCACGTGCTAAAAGCTAGCACTGATTTCTATTCATTTTGATTTACGCTATAAAAACAATAAACATGGCAGACAACGACGATCTTCTCGACTACGAAGACGAAGAGCAAGCAGATCAGCAAGCCGCTGACGGAGCGACCGAAGCGGCGCCAAAAAAAGAGGTTAAGGGATCCTATGTATCTATTCACAGTTCCGGCTTCAGAGATTTTCTTCTCAAACCTGAAATTTTGCGAGCTATAGTCGATTGTGGTTTTGAGCATCCGTCTGAAGTACAACACGAATGTATACCACAAGCGGTTCTGGGTATGGATATCTTATGCCAAGCTAAGTCCGGTATGGGAAAGACAGCTGTGTTTGTATTAGCAACGTTGCAGCAGCTCGAACCTTCCGAGAACCACGTCTACGTTCTAGTCATGTGTCACACCAGAGAGTTGGCTTTCCAAATAAGCAAGGAATACGAACGGTTCTCGAAGTACATGGCTGGAGTTAAAGTGTCAGTATTTTTTGGAGGTATGCCGATTCAAAAGGATGAAGAGGTTCTCAAGACTGCGTGCCCACACATCGTTGTCGGCACCCCTGGACGTATTCTTGCTCTTGTTAATAGCAAGAAGCTGAATTTGAAGCATTTGAAACATTTCATTCTTGATGAATGTGATAAAATGTTAGAATCTCTGGACATGAGAAGAGATGTACAAGAAATATTCAGAAATACGCCTCATGGAAAGCAAGTAATGATGTTCTCAGCCACACTGAGCAAGGAAATTCGACCGGTATGCAAGAAATTCATGCAGGACCCCATGGAAGTGTATGTAGACGATGAAGCTAAACTGACATTGCATGGATTACAACAACATTATCTGAAGCTGAAGGAGAATGAGAAGAATAAGAAGCTCTTTGAATTACTAGATATATTAGAGTTTAATCAAGTTGTTATATTTGTGAAATCAGTACAAAGATGCATCGCATTAGCTCAATTACTCACTGACCAGAACTTCCCTGCTATTGGAATTCACCGCAACATGTCCCAGGATGAACGTCTGTCACGCTATCAGCAATTTAAAGATTTCCAGAAGAGAATATTAGTCGCTACAAACTTGTTTGGAAGAGGAATGGATATTGAACGAGTCAACATAGTCTTCAATTATGATATGCCAGAAGATTCGGACACTTACCTACACAGAGTTGCACGGGCAGGAAGATTTGGTACCAAAGGTTTGGCCATCACCATGGTATCTGATGAAAATGATGCCAAGATCCTCAATGAGGTCCAAGATCGTTTTGATGTCAACATTACCGAGTTACCAGAAGTTGTAGAATTGTCTACGTACATTGAAGGGCGATAGATATTCATTCCGTTTGACCTGGTTTCTTACTAAGCTGTTCAATTAATTTTATTACTAAGTAATTATAAGATTAGTTTATAAAAACATTAAATTGTGTAATTTAATGTGTAACCGTATGAAAGGCCCAGTCCGATTGAAAGTAAATTAGAATTAAGTAATGAATAAAGTGACATTTGGTATTGTATATAATAGTTTTCTTTATCTGCGCTCTAAATAGTAAATAACAAATATTATACTTGAATAAGAAATCAAAATAGAAAAGAGATTAAAATTTATCTATATGTAAACAGGAGTATCAAAGTATGATTGGTTGATTTAGTATAATTGTTCTACCATTTGTTGAAATATTTTCATTCTAAATGATTTATCAGAATACAAAAAGATAAAAAGCCTTGATTATTTTTCCATTCTCAGATGAATGTATACTTTGACGAAAAGGTGTATATTTTAAATTTGAATACTCTGATGAAAAGGTGTATATTTTAAATTTGAAGCTTCACAAAGCAAATTGAAAGAAAACGCAATTTAAGTATTCTCATTTAATAAAGAAAAATCATGCAAAACACTTAGTATCTAGAATCTTACATACTTCTTATTAGTAAAAGTTTTTTCATGTGTAAGTCTAGTAATCATATCCAGAGCCCATTTGGGCTGGTCTCCGGGCACCATGTGACCTGCATCCCGAACCATTATTTCTACCAACTTTCCTCCTTGCTTCACATAACCTGCCAATTCATTGTCAACCAGCCAATGGTATCTTTTAGCAGACCTATATTCGTCTGCCCCAGTAAAATTCAGATTTCTCAAGTAATTAAGGGTCAATGGATAGGCAACAATAATATCAATTTGTCCATTATAAATAAGAATATAGTAGTGATCCAGCAACTCAGATATCCATGGAGCCACAGATTGCATAATATCTTGTTTTAAATGGTTCTCCACTTCTTTACCATCATTGAATTTCAGGTTACCAACATGTATCGCTCTTCTGACTGCTGATTTCTGAATCATGGGGCCAAAATCTTCCTTGACAAAGTAATCTTTTGTGTGTAAGAAGTTGAAATAAAAATCGAATCCTGTCATGTTGTAAAATATGCTTTTCCCATTAATAAGATCACCATTTAATAATGTGTCAAAAGCCTCAAAAGCAGGAATCCATTGTTTCTGTTTAATTGCATCAGTTACTTTCTTTTCATATTCTTCAAACACCTTAACCTGATTCCAATCTATTAATCCAATTTGGTACAAATATTGACTGTACAATATCTGATGTTCAGGATCACTCAAGCCATTACCAATTGCTAAAGCTTTCAAATTTATCTTTATTTTTGCAGTTGGATTTTTCTTATAGATAGTGTAAGCCAAAGCTGGTACATATTTTCCAGCATAAGACTCGCCGGTTATGAAGAACTTATTTTTCTGCAGCTCGGGAAATAGTTGGAAAAATTGAATAAGCGTTGAATAAAGATCTTCTCCGACTTGAGTTTGATTAGTACAGTAGCCATTGGGATTCTTCACGAAACTAAAACCTGTACCGACAGGATTGTCGATATAAATAACGTGGTGGCCGAGCGCCCAGTTATATTTACGTTTTTCGAATTTACCGTCTCTCACTCTAATAGGGCCATTTTCTGTGAAGAGACCAAAAAGGGATGTTGCACCGGGACCACCTTGTAACCACACAATAACAGGTGCGTCTTGGTTATTTGGTGCCATAGCTGGGAAGTACCAGAAAAATTGATTTGATCCATATTCCTTATTGACAGTAAAAAATCCAGAATAACTTTTCACACCTAATGTTTCAGTAAAAGATACTCTGGCAAGCCGTCTACCTTCCGTTATATTGCCGCTCTCTACGAATGGTGTCAGAAATAAAGGAGTTCCTGGATCTCCACCATCTGGTTCACCGATATTTAATTTCGGATAGCGATGAATAAAACACTGAACTGATACTAATATTTGAAAAAGAAATAAAATCCACAAAGATGACATGATGTCCGTGCGTGATGTGGCACGCACCGTACCTCATTAAAAACAACTGCCCACAATTTACATTAAACGGCAGCACATTTAAATAGCCGGCTTCAGTAATCAATATTATCGTACATTCCGCGACCACATAGCAAAGGTTAGGAATTTATGTAAACAATGTTAGATGTGAAATGTGAATTATTATCAATAGCTAGACTGTCGGACGTGGACTTAAATTTTTTATATAAAAAACATTTTCTATTGACCTCGATGTTTTAGTCATAAGACGGAATCCATGTACTTATGTAATTATTTCACATAAAAATTTCAAAAAGTGAAATAAAACGACAAGCTATTCTTAAAATTCTTGGATAATGCAATGTGTTTTGTTTATACGAGTATGTTATCGTTTAGGAAAAATAATATGATTTATACGTTTGTAATATTCTCAATTTCATAGAATCAATTAGTATGTAAGTTCATTGAACTTTGTAATATTCTATTTTCTAATTTTTCCGAAGGCTTTCTGAATTTCCTAAGCACTGATTGGTTAACAGGCAATAGTAATATAATGTAGGTATCAGCTGTTTCTCGGTGTTTTGACGTTTAAATCATAGACGAACGTTTATCGTACTTGATAGAAGGATTTCTAGTTTTTTATTTGCGTATTTCGTCAAATAATGTACTGATGATATGTATTTTAACAAATAAAACCTTAAATAAAATTTATTGAAAATGATAACGAATATAATGATATTACTTGTGACTTGTGTAACTGTTTTATATCAAATTTCTGCAGTAAAAGGTTCATTGTTTCCTTTTGTATATCCACGTATTAATTTAGAAGCAAAATTTAATGAAATTTCAGGTGATCCGTTAATTCTTACACCATACTTGGAGAAACGTGAAATAAGTTTAGCACGAAATCTCTCTCGTGTCAGTTTTACGGAAAAGATCGGGTTTCCTAGTTACGCCGGCTTCTTCACTGTAGATAAAAAATATGATTCAAACCTATATTTTTGGTATTTTCCTGCATTCAACAAGAATAAGGCCGCTCCAGTTGTTTTATGGCTCCAAGGAGGACCAGGCGGGAGTTCGCTTTTCGGCTTATTTACTGAAAATGGACCTTTGATAGCGAAGAAAAATGGTTTCGCAGTAAGAAAATATCACTGGGCTATCGAAAACAATCTCATTTTCATTGATAACCCAGTGGGGACTGGATTTAGTTTCACAAAGGATAAGAATGGATACTGCAAAGATGAAACATGCATAGCGAAAGGACTTCACTCGTGTTTACAGCAATTCTTCACATTGTTTCCAAACTTGCGAAACAATAATTTTTATATCACTGGTGAATCGTATGCTGGAAAATACATACCATCCTTAGGGTTGTATATTCACGATCAAAATATGATTTCCAAAGACAAAATTAACTTAAAAGGCATGGCATTAGGGAATGCCTATTGTGATCCAGTCAATCAATTGGATTACGGTAATTATTTATACCAACACGGTTTAATAGATTTCAACCAACAGAAATTATTTTTAAAAATGCAAACAGAGATCACAAATGAATTGAAACAACAAAATTGGATAGAAGCTGGTATACTTATGGACAAATTAATGGATGGTGATCTCACAAACTTCTCATACTTTAAAAACTACACAGGGTTTAGTAATTACTATAATTTCTTGGAGGATAAAGACACAACAGATACATCTGTGTTTATCAAACTTTTGAATAATGATAAAATAAGGAATAGTGTGCATGTAGGAGGTTTACCGTTTAATGATGGCAGAGAAGTACAAATAAACTTAAGTGCAGACATTTTACAGTCAGTAGCCCCTTATGTGTCACAATTATTATCTCATTATCGGTTAATGTTTTACAATGGACAGTTGGATATCATTGTTGCATATCCGTTAACTGAGAATTTTCTCCGCAACTTAAAATTTTCTGCTTCGGATGAATATAAAGTTGCTCCACGAAAAATCTGGAGGGTCGGCGACAATATTGCAGGATATTATAAAAAGGCTGGCAATTTAACTGAAGTATTGGTGAGAAATGCTGGGCATATGGTACCGCATGATCAGCCCAAATGGGCTTTTGATCTCATTCATAGATTTATATTGAATAAACTATAAAATATATTTTGTTGATATTTTTGAACTGATTGATCAATATTATGAAATTATTTTTTATATCCGAAATAAATGAATTAATATGCAATTTATTTGTTTATCTATTTAAGTTTCTACCCTACAAAAAAATTTAAAACACAAAATTAGTAAATTCCTTTATTTCTCTTACACGATAATCATTTAAAAATAAATAACATTTAATTGTACTTGCTTATATTTAATCAACAATCATTCTGACATTATAAGATCGCACACATTTATTTACAAGTCACTGGATTTACATTAAATTCTAACAATTAAAATAATTATAATATTCAAGATTAAAATCATAAATCAATTACATAAAATTCAAAAGATCTTACAAATCTCTACGATAGCTGAGCTTTCATAATGTTATTGTATACAAATGCATTGGTTATGAAATAGAGAATTATGTTACCATATAGAAAAGTGTGATGTTACAGCTTATTTCATAAAATTTCTAATAAAAATAGTACAAATCAAATAGTGTTTGTTATAATTACGAAAATTGTCTGTCTGTCTGTCTGTCTGTATTATCCCTATTTAATAGATTTTCACCGATACAAAAATACTGATATAATATCATTTCTTTTGCAAAATCTGTGTATTTATTTGACACAGTTCTCATCTGCAATGAATTATACATAAAATCTAACAGAAAAATATTTATTTTTTATTTGATATGTACTGATATTGATTCCTACTTATTTTACTTATATGGTGGGTTTAGGCCAGTAGAGCTGTCAGGGCATCTAGGAATTGCGTTCTTTGTGAAGTAGGCAGCACTATAACTGAAGTATCCACATAATCTAGTATCACGCTCGCTCCACTTTTTTGTGCTGCTTGCTCGAAAGCTGCACCAAATAAACTGGAAACATAATTTGTTTATTTTTATGGTATTTTGTATCTAATTTTATGTTTAAGTAGTTATTGACGAACAAAAGTTAGATAAAAGCAGTTAATGATTTTTTCATTATACTATTTCAATTACATCTACTCTACAAAAAAATTGCAAGAAACAATATTATTATTTTTTTTATTTTTTTGAATATAAAATCTAAGTAATAAAGCCGCCCAACAAATTGTACTCTTTTTCTTAGAGACCATGTTATTTGTTAAGTTTCCTTTGTAAAAATTTGCTGAAAATTAAATAAATAAATACAAAAAGAGTTCTATAAAATACAAAATTCCGTCATACTTGCGCGGCTCTTGGTCATATCTAGGCGGTACACCGAGTAACAAACACTGGCCGTTAGCTAGCGGCGAGCTGGCCAGCAATGGCCTAGAGCCACCTGTAGCGGAGGCCACCCAGCGAGCTGCCTCCCCTAGCCAGAGGGGACCACGGACGGAGGTGGATTCTGTGGTTCCCTGGAAATTATTATAGATAATATGATAACTAGATACTATGAATTTGACATAATTGGAAAGAGCAACTAGTTTCTTGGCGACTCTTCTTTGTAGAAACAGCTTTTCAAACTGTTGATAAATGTTAAAACGATATTATGTAGATTCAAAAGTCCTTCATGAAGTCTAATTGAATAAAAAAAAAATACTTATTTGAGTTTTGAAGTTCGAAAAAATTTACCACTTTGACCATTGGGAGTTCTTATAATGAAAAATATTTGAACCACTTTTTTTTTTTAATTTTGGGAAAGGTAGGTAGAGTTGCAATTTAAAATGGTTATAATGAATATAAAATATATATATGAATAAAGGCATGCACTAACAAGATACTAAAAAGTGGTGTACCTCATTTTTGAACATCCAGTAAGCTTGGAAAAGTATGAAACTCACATAATTATCATTTGGTATAAATTAAATATAATAAAGAAGAAAATAATAAACTATATTCATTAGGGGAACCGGAGGTCTGTTTCCTTTTTCTCTCCCTTCCCAACCCATTCCTTCTTTTCATTAAATTTTTTTTCTTGTCCCTTACACCTTTACAGCGGGCAGCAAAATCACCGATTCAAGACCTTTGCGAATGTTCATGGGCGGTGGTGAGCGCTTACCATCAGGCGAACCACCAGCTCTGTTGCCCGCAAATCGCATAAAAAAATAAAACTACAATATTGATTACATAATAATCATTAATTACCTCTTGCACTATAAAGTAATTAAACGGTCCAGCCAACAGAAGTCCTCTCGACGAAAGGACGCCCTGGGCTAATCGAGCCACTGCTTCTAGACTTCTGCGAGCTGATGTTACACCAAGTTTGAGGGCCTCGTTCTCACCGCACACTTCAAGGGCTGCAAGAGCTCTTTGGAACCCTTCTGCTCGTGGTATTGTGTCCTGGAATGTTGTTATAATTATTTGGGACTATTGTTGAATAGTGATAGGCCACCCTGTGCTAATAATAATAATAAACGGGCACATTTTCCGCAACTCGACGACTAGCGCCTATTTTGCGTGAAAAGAAAAGGAAGGGGTAGCCAGTCAAAGCTGGAACCATCCCAGCTCCTCCATAAAGCTAAGCAGCTTGAAAAAAGAAAGAAGCATCCTGTGCTATTAAATTATTGTCTTTTTTCCTTACGCCTCTTCAAAAATGGTCATGGGCGGTGGTGGAACTTGCTAACAGGGGACTGACCACTTCCATTGCCGAAGTATTTTTTTTTTTATGTTTTTTTTTATGTTACAGTCGGCAATGGAGCTGGTGGGACGCTTGATGGTAAGCGCTACCACCGCCCATGAACATTTGGAGAGGCACAAGGTCCATTGCAGACCTTACGCCTCTACAAATGGATTGCCGACTTTTTGGAAAGGGATTAAGAAAGGATTGTCGATAGGAATAAATGAATGGACTAGGGAGGTTTAGGAAAAGGATATGGGCCTCCGGCTCCCCCACTCACCGAACGAAACACACCAGAATGCTCTTTCACGCCGGTCTTCTGTGATGGTATGGTACTTTCACGGTGCAAGCTGGCCCAATTCGTGCCGAAGCGTGCTCGACACCCACACCACTAATTCACCGGTTTTCTGTGGAAGTGTGGTGCTCCCCCGGTGCGAGGTGCGTGCTCCTCCCACATATCCAACCAACTCACGTGTTCAATGAGCGCCATGCACGCGTACACCGTATCCAGCGCGGCCAGCGGGTGCGCGTGCGGGCGCTGCAGGAGGAAGGCGGGGCGGGTCGGCGCGCTCAGCTTGTGCTTGGGCGCCGCCGCCTCCAGCGCGCCGAGCAGCCCGCGCCGCAGCTCCACGTCCATCGAGCGGTAGGACTGACGCGCCTGCTGGAGGGGGAACCTGCGTGTACATGCACACATATTAGATAGGGGGAAACTGTGTATATATGCATTGATAGTAGATAGGCGGAACCTGCTTATATATGTATAGATATTAGATAGTATCTAATAGATACACGTCTACATCCCTAGTATTATTATAAATCAACCTGGGTGATAAATGCATAAATAAAGGTATGTACTGATAACTTATCTTTTTCAATTCGGTTGAAAATAAAAAATGACACACAAAAAGCTATTTTACAGCTATGTAACAATCAGATATTTATCGATAAATCCAACGGTATGTTTCAATAACTCACCCCATATCAGCAAGCAGCTGTCTCAACCTAGTGGCCCCGGAGCTGTTATGCAAGCGAAGCCGCGGGGCCAAGCCAGCCGCGTGACGTAACGCACCTTCCACTGACCACCAGCGGTAGAGCGGCAGCCATGCGTCCTTCGCTACCACCACGTGCGCCGACTGGAAAAGTTTAATGTAAAATTATGTTATTTTTTATTTATTAACTAGCTGTTCGCTCTGGTTACGCCCGTGGTACGCCTTTGTCATTCAGTGATGTTGCAGCAGTCTAATGGTGAAAGATTTTTTCGGTCTAGTGGTATTTTCGTGCAAGCGTTTCAAAAATTCTAAACTTTCCTATTTATAACATAAGCATAGAAAAGCAGTGTTAAAGCATTTAAGAATAAAATATAATTATTGAAGCAAACTTCTTCAGAGACCGTTGTATATATTTGCATTAATGCCTGGTAGGGATAGCTGACTTTTATATATTTGATAAGTTTCAATGAATATTGGACAATATACAATATATATAATAACCGATTCTGATTGTCAATACTAGACCAAATATTAAATGGGACTAAATGGAAGGCACCATCTCTCAAATAAAAAAAATACCGGTAAACCCAGTCAAAACTTCTGAGATAACAAACACAAAAAACTTTCCTATCTGACGTCAGTTGAAAAGGATAGTTGTGTTAGCTACACCACAAACAACGCAAGAAAGGCTGAACTGATTTTAATGAATTTTATTTTGTTGGTTTCACCACTTGAATTGGAATATTAACATTTAAAATTAAAACAATATATCTACAAGAGTGGAGCGGGGCACGCATCTAGCAGTAAATATACTCACAGTACTATGGGCAAGACAGCGCTGCAGCGGTTCAGCATCCAGCAAGCACCTCGCAGGCGGTCGCAAGTACAGCGCTGCGTGTGCAGTGCATCCAACAGCACCACACCACAGCACTGCAGCGCTGCAGCGGGACACCCGCACTGCTAGCTCCAGCGCTACACATGCACTCTGGAATTGCACGAACAAAATAAAGATGCTGTAACTAAGAAATGTTTAAAAAATAGAAAAAAGTCTCATGAGATTGGATTCGAAGCCGCGTCATTTGAAGAAATTGCTATAAAACTAAAAATTAAATGATGCCGTAAGAAAAAAGTTTAGTAATAACGGAAAAGTACATTAAACCAAATTCTTCCCTACATATGTATATGCAGAGAAAATTGTTACATAGAAAAAATTAAGAAGCATCAGTTCAGCGAATCGCAAGTTCCAAGGGAACAAACAAATATTTTAAATTAAATCTCTAAACTTCAATAAATGGTCTATCTAACATAAAAACATTTTTTCAAATCAGACCAGTACTTTCTGAGATTAATGCGTTCAACCAACCTAACAAACAAACTCTTCAGCTTTCGAATTTTCGTATAGATATATACCATTGCTTTGGAAAGCAGTTTCCACAGAGAAGTTAAAAGGAAACTGAATAGTAAAAATAAATAAATATGTATTACTATTATCACATACATATCAAACCGTGAAAGAACTTTGTAATGGTAGTTGTTCCTGAGATTAGTGTGTTCAAACAGGCAAACAAACTTTTCAGGTTTGGATTATTATTCTTAATATATGTATGAATAGAGGACTGATGGTAGAACTTATATTTTGAGTAGAATTTATGTATAAGCTTCACCATAGCATAGCACACTAATAGTAAAATGTCTGCTGTAATTTTTGTGTGTGTAGAATCACATATAAATAGACTAGAGAATTAAAAGAATTGTTTGATGTCTACATATCCAAAGACTGTCCTAGTTTTTTGTTTGCTTTTTTGCTTCTATAATATTTGTTAAAACAACAATGTTTAATACAATGTTAAAATATTTTTATACATACAAATATTGTAAAATGCATGTCTGTCACTGTCTGTTGTCTGTCTACTTCATGAAAAAATCATATCATAAGTTATGATTATACTAAAAAAATAAATTGTTACCTAGTGCTATTTGTCTAAATTTTTTAAGCTCCCCCTACTTGAGGGTTAAAATTTGGTATGAAAGTTCAATAGTTTTGTCTCCAATTGAAACTGCAGGGCAGCAAGTGCTACTATACATAGAAAAATGCTACTCACTGGCTTTCCATAATATGAAAACTGTGTATAATTGAACATGAGTGTATGCCGTCGTTCCTCCCATGCTTTCCGAGCTCTACGACGTTCAACCACAGCCTCAAGTCTATCTGCTCCTTGTAATTCATCATCATTCTCCTGAAATATTATCGATAGAGAATAGAGTAATTGAGCTGGAAAATTAATACAATAAGTTCCTAATTATATAAAAAGCTAGAAAACCAGTAAAATGATAAAATCATTTAAGTCATATTTATCACTACTTGACCCGTCTTGTCTTCAAAGAAATGGTGAAGTATGTCAAGTTTAAATGGTTTTCTTATTATTTATTGTGCTTTTTTATATTTTTCATTAATGTGAGTGTCCTCCTGATAATACCAAACACATCAGAAAAAGAATATGTGAAATCGGTTCAGCCATTCACATATGATATGATGCTCCTTTTTAAACATTAAATGAGCAACTATTTCTTTGATATTCCTTATCACATGTCTACCTTTTCTTAATTCAGATTAAATCTAATGCTTTGTGGATGTTATGTATTAGTGGGTTGTATGGAGTTAGACTTTAATTTATTCACAACTCAATATCCTTATAGCTATTAGATATTTGATATAATTTCTAAATGGTTTGCCTCATAAAATGAATTCAAATCCTTACCACAGACTAATATATTATATTTTAATGTTAACACTACAGGAGAGAAAAATCTGAAGACCATTTACAAAGCTATGAAATAGCTCACCTCTTCTTCTTCATCATCATCTCTAAATATATCATCAAAATTTGGAATGTTTTCCTCATCATCCTTATAAACTAATCGCACCTGAAATTACGAAAGAAAATAATTCAATTCCTTTTAGATATAATTTCAATTTGATGCTTTTAGGGACCAACCAACCAACCTGACCATCACTGTACACATTACAAATGTCTGTGGGCTTGTGAGAGTCTAAAACAAAGAAGACTACATCCTCTTCGGGTTGCAATATATCGACTAGATCTATGGTCCCGCCACAGTTCACAAGCACAACGTATTTTATTTCTTCATTGTTCTCTTCGTAGGCCGTTTTCAACTCCGATATGCCCCCCACTGGCACCAAGGTGTAAGATATATTGTCGCATTTAAACAAATCCTGAAGTATTTTACACGCACACACTGCATCCACATCATAATGAACGATTAAGAGGACCCGCTGTAATGAATTCAAAGCATTTACTAAACACATGATCGTTAGTAGAATGTAAACAATTTATTACTATACTAACATTGCCTAGAAGAACGTTGTAGAAATCATTTTTAATGTCTTCCACGAACATTTTCTATCTTCCTCAAATGTGGAAGCTGCGAAATATCAAGAAATCATTTTTCATTCTAACGTGCACTTATAAAAACTTCGAAACACCTGCTGATTTCAGTGAACAATTGACAAATGCAACTGACAAACAGACAATGACAACGAATGAAAGTTTTCGCGCCAAAATGAATATAATACTTACGTTACATACGGATTCAGCGTTTAACGGAACAATGGATTTAAGATATGATTAAATTAAAATAAAATCGAACATAAGAAACATAGCACTGTTTTGATAACAGTTAGTATAAACTAAGTACATTTTTAAGAAAATATTAGAAAAGAAGACACAAATTAAGTAATCAATAATCATGTATAGCTAAATTCATCGTAGTACCTCACCAGTATGTTAATATGAAATATCACAAACAATTATGAGATAATGAATAAACAAACTTAGAGTTTGAAAGAAAGTGTTTTTCCCATTAATTTAAAAAATTATAATAATAAAATTTTAATTTTAACATTTATGACATACTATCAAGTTAAAGGTAGTGGATAGTCACGACGTTTTATTTTAAAATATTTCTTATAAAATTTTACATATTTAGGTATAAATGATGTAAGTACCATATCTTATTCTCCGACAACTTCGGCGGGTAGTTGCACATTTCACCACTACAGAGTTTAAGCGGTAAATTTGAACATGGAAAGCATGTGAAGTGTTTCTATAAAGAAATAACTTTTCATCGATTTCGTTGGTGAAAAATGCAGTTGATAGGCGCCTTATGGAGCAGTATTTAACTTCATAGGTATTCGAGCGTCAAAAGCGGAAAGCGTATTTGTTTTACATAGTAGCGTGCTAAAGGGTAGTAAAGTACTAATGGTAACGTTCAAAGATACTTATTGGCAACGCAAAGTGGTTTGCTCGTGATAAAAATGATGTGCTTTGATTTCAAATGCTACTAAATCAATTGGATAATAAAACAAACAGGTATGTAAAATCATTTATTTATCATCCACTTTTCTTTTTTTATAACATTCTACATGATGATGTGCAATTTTATACGCGATGGTACCTGGACGCAACAAGCTGCTCGATAGGGCTCTGAAGTATGATTTAACCACTGATTCATCGGATTCTTCAGGGTATATATAGGCATCTAGGACATAGCAGAGCATATCATCAGGGCAGTCAAGTGCCCTTAAACATCCAGCATACTCTGACCATAAAAGTTTTCTCCATTTCACATTATGCCGCTGTGCTAGTGGCACTAAAACACAAGCAGCAAATGTATGGTCACCGTAACTCACAGACTGAAACTGTTCCAAGAGTTGCGTATAAAAATCTTGAAAATTATTTAATCCCATCAGTTCTTTATCAAAATCAAACTTTGTGCCATTTTTGAATAGTATCTGTGTACATTTTGTCAGCAATATTTTGATTTTTGCATCTAAAAATAATGAATTATCACATAAAAATACACACATTAGTCGACAGAATCTATCGGTCAGACCTATGTCATTGAGTAAATCTGGGAAACATAATTCATTGAAAACTATCCATTCTAGACTGCTTCTAATGATGGTCTCCTTTTCTGTGGCTATTTTTTGTGCAACCTTCTTCGCGTGTTCACCAACCACACTAGGGTCAGGTTTCTCTTGACTCTTACTATACAGAGAAAGTATGGGTAGGTATATCCAATCACGTGGGAGTATGGGTTCTTGCCACTTTTTAAAAGCAACAAATGGACCAGCGTCAACATAGTTTATATTGCACACTTTACTATAACACAACTTTATATCTTGTATATTTGTCAATGCTTTTGAAAATCCATCTGCTTCAGACAACGATACAAGATTAAACAAGCGTTCAGCGGTAAACCATTTATCATTGAAAATGATATTATTAAACAGAAATTCTAATTCAAATCTCTTATCTGTTCTTAGTATATAACACAATTTGCTAGCTACGGCATAGACCAAGTCCTTAAGAGATTCAGGAATGTCCGACTGAATTGCAAGATTAACCAAACTAAATACAAAATCGCTTTCCATCCTGGTGAACCAATTGTTTATTAAAGTTGGTGCTTTTTCAGCTAGTTTTCTCAAATATGGAAGGGTTTGCTCTAAAAATGATAATGATATTTGTTTGTCATTTAATACAACTAATAATTTGAACAATGATGATAAACATGGTATTGGAGATGCCACATACAATATAGGAAGCACTTTTTGTTGTGAATCAATCACGGATGAACCCAATGATGTTAAATTTTTAGTCAAATGTAAATCTTTATCATCAATCCCAGATAATAGATTAGAACTTGTTATCAAATTGTTCATTATCATATTAAATCCTTGAGATTTACTTAATTTTAAAAGTGTCTCATTTAGTATTTGGATGGAGATATTTTCATTAATGATTACAGTCTCAAAGCAGTTCAAGATGGAGCATACTAATCTCAAATGGCCACAAGTATAATTATCAAAATGAGACATTTGGGAGAGCCATTTCTGCATTCCTTCTTTCAGTAAGGGATATATTTGTGCCTTATATTCTAAATTTACACCACATCTTATTAAACCATCAATAAATTGTAAAACTACAGCAGCATGGGAAGCTGATAAAATTGAAGAATTCATATAGATACTTGTACCTTGAACATGTTTGTACAATGTTGTGATTATTATTGGACATAAAGATACAGCATTTTCTAAGCCTAGCTTAAATTGAAGCAAGTTAGACAATATGCAATAAGCCTCTATTTGAACTTTAAGTCCATAAGTCCCATCTACTCCAGAACTCACATATTCAGACATTATTGAAAATACATCATACTTTGACAGAAGTCTCTCTCCAACATCTCTTGAAGTTAAAGAAATAACCCTTAACAATTTCAGTGCAGCAAGTATAGGTTTTCCATTATAAACAATTGATGGATCAAACATAAAGTTTATACTTGTTCTTGGTACAAAATATTTAAATATTGCATCCATCAAATGATCCATGTTCACAATTTTTCTTGCTGTATCCACAGAATCTCTAGCTAATCTTGTTAAAATTTGCAAGGAATATTGTACACAATTAAATGATGGTTTAATATGCTTCAATATGTAGTATACCCTCTGCAAGATTTCTGTTCTTAACACAGCAGCAATGATATCTATCTCAGCCAAATGAAAATCCTTTAACTCTGATTCTTTTGACTCAATTTCTTCTATTTCTGACCGATCATGTTCTAAACAGGGTTGGTAGGTACCTTCTCTGAAACCTATTAAAGCATCTAAAGATGCTTCATCTATTCTATTGAAAAGTAAATTTCTCATTGCTTTTAAAGCTGGCTCCAAGATAATAACTTTGTTTTCATCCATAGCTATTCTTATAACAAAGAACAGTTTACTTAGAGGTAACTCAATGATATTTTTATAGATTCCAGCATTATAATACTGCAGAATACCAGCAAGAGTATTGAGGGACACTACTCTTTGCTGTGTTATAGTAGACCGTGACAGTTCAAGTAATTCAGTCAGAGAATACCCTGGTCTATGTGGCTCTTCACCATGATGAAATAATGTTTTTGTTTTCTCAGTATATTCAATTGTGTAGGGCAATAAATACCCCTTGAAATCAAACCTTGCTTCATATGGTTCATCTGTTTTTAACTTGTTTTCTTCCATACCTTTAATCCATTCTAACTTATCTTTTTCCAAGCTTTCAAAGTGTAACCATCTATCTACATGTGGGTGGGAAAGTACATCATTTTCCCACAAACTATCATTATCAACTCTGGATTCTGTTGTTTCTATGCATTCCATTGTCTCTTCTTTTACTTCTAATCTTGGTTTGTCAGACATTTTATTATCATTTATAGGTTCTTTATTTCGTTTTTTTCTTATAAATTCAATGATTTGTGGATCTAGACTAGCCATTATTTTCTCTTTCTCTTCTAAAATTTCCTTTTCTGACATTTTGTTTAAAATATTAACATTCTCGCTATGAATACTGTCTGCATCTTGGTTGGTTATTATGTAGCTATGATTTGGAAGATTTAAGCCTTGATTTATAAATGTACTTGAAGAAGAACTCAAATCTGTTTCCATTTGTTCAATGTTATTTTGTTTTTCTTTTTGGATGCACTGTGTGTGTATGCTCTTTTTGCTAGGTTTAATAGTAGGATCCCGTTTAGTGACAATGGGAAAGCCTTGCGATGGCATAGGCTTGAAATTTAAATCAACAGGAACATCAATATTCTTTTCTTGAATATCACCTAACACAGAAGGTATTGGTTTCGGATAGTATACTTTGTCATCATCATATTCGGAGGCTTTATGTGGTGTTGAATCAGATACATTCTTTTCTAGAATATCACCAAGCACACTTGCACCTGTATCTTCGACGCGTGGACGTTTTTCTGAATGATTAGTAAGGCCTTTGGATTGTGCATATTTCGACGGCTTCCTAAGCCCAGATGGAGTTTCTTTACTCCGTTTTGTGGTCTGATGTTCGGTACGACGCAAATTAACTACTTGTGCTGAAGGTTGTAAGCTTTGATTCTTACTTTTTTCTTTAAGAAATTCCTCCTGCATTCGGAGGATATCTTCTTCGTCGTCGCCAGGTTTGGGTCGCCTTATCATCTTAATAGACCTTTTATTTTTATAAAACGTTTAGGACAGTAAGCTTAATGGAATTGAATATGAACGTACACATTACACAATGTTTTGGTTTTTGAGGTTTTAGTTTGACATATGACAATGCGTCTTTGACAGACCAATTGTCAGTTGAATTGATAACATATTCGCTAACCTAAGATTCGTTCATATTCCGCTGGTCGTGGGAGAGGATCGAAAAAAAAAGAAAAAATATAAAATATTACGATTATGTACCGAAAAATTAGAACTGTGTGTCTTAATTTACATCACTATTATTAATTATGTAGGTTTGTCCAATACGGTTCATACTTCATAGGATAATTTGGTCTGAAAAGTCCTTAAAAATATACTAGGTTCTAGGTAGGTGCCTACCAAAAGTCTAACTCACTCAGACCTTGTAAAGTTGTACTTATTATTCTGTGCTAGTAGACAGCCAGTTGACATTTGCTAACGTCAATAACACGTGCGTAATTTTAGTACTATATTTACTTTACTTTATGGAAAAATCTTTAATACCTAATCAAAAGAAAACATACGCTAAAATGCCTAAAGTAAAAAATTTGGAGAAGCTCAAGCATCCTAACAGTAGAAAAATGATGTCCTTAGCAAAGAAAATGAACAAAGAAGAGAAGAAAAACAACAACAAACTTGGAACTCATATAAAGCAGAACTTGATTGGCGAAAAGATTCTTTGGTTTAAAGAGAGGATTCCAGAAGGTTGCGTGATATTAAGTAAAGGGGAAACGCTTGAGCTAATTGAAACTTATTTAGCGCGGTTCGACGAAGAATTAGAACAAATAGCTTTGAAAAATTCGGTTGGTCAACGAAAAAATCGGCAACACGCGAGTAGAGAAGACGTTATTAATATAACGAAAAAGCGGGAAAGAGATGAATTCGAAACCTGTGGCCTGGAAATGCCAGATTTAATGGATGTTCATCAGATGGAAGTTTTGCGAAACTGGAATGGAGAGCTGAGGTTTTTGCAGCATTTTAAGTTAAAAAGAATAGCAAAAAAACACTTACAGTAGATTTTATAAGTGTAACATAAATTATTGTATATGTTTTAAATTTTTTTATTCTCCTGTTGTTGGACGCTGAAGAAAAAATGTATTCATATATCTTTGACTAAGACAAAATTTATTGTACTTGTATGATGAGCTAAAGATTTGTATTTGCATTCATACGCAATTTTGAAATACAGATAAATAAATTAAGAGTCATTTATTAATGAAACACAATTAATTTGAACATATTTATATATATTTACAATTTAACCTAATTCAATATAAGGAATTACATGAAAAAACCGAGCATAAAATCAACTATACAGGTGAAAATATTGAGGTTTATGCCCAATTAGGATATGTTACAAATAAGAATTTCATCAGTCATTATCACAAATTCTTCACACAGGTAACTGGGATAATACATACATTGATATCATTTTTATTGCTTATAATGTAATTTTTCATAATAATTATGAAAATTCTTTGAAATCACGAAGACCTATGACATAAGGTCACAAGTTTTATAAAATTTTCTAGTTTTATAAAAAAAAAATGCCATTTAAATTTGATCAAGATTACAAGAGTAAGTTAAGAATTTGTATATCACTTCACATAAGTATCTTCCAAGGTCAAGTATCAAATCAAAATAGGTAGAATTAATTTTGGAAATTGTACAAAAAATATCTGCCATGTAGTCAACACAATCTCTCACTTCAGATAATTCAATAATATTTAGAAAAAATCATAAAGCTACACAACAAAGGTCTTAAACTACCTACATACATTTTAATTAAAGAAATTCTTCAAAATATATAGGTAATGAAAACATTATTCATTTAATTTTACTGTTAAATACCATAATAATCATGCAATATTATCAACACAGCTATTAATTAGTTAAATTATTATTATTGCCGCTATTCATTACATTGAATCACTGTCACACAGATAGACAATTGCCAATTATTATGATACAACTTCTCAACAAAGGTATTTGTTTGGCTTGTCAAGATAAATCTCAAAATATTTATTTTAAAGATTCAACAAACCATTTTCAAATCCATTCATTAAACATAATTCTGTACATAGAAGCAAAATTTTATTTGCTATTATGTATAAAATAATGTAATTAGAGTATGGACTGCTTCTAATAATATTAGCTACTCTAAGGCTTCTTTATATACAATGCTGACGTCAATAAAGTTAGGTATATTGTTTAAATGTATTTATAAATTTCTTATATAATCAAAATTTTCCACGCAAACTATGTACTTGTTAAAAATATAAGATTTTTGCGTATTTTATATTCATTATCATAATTTTTTAGAAACATTCAAATAAATTAAGCAACACAACATTACGACTAGCGTATCATATAGGGGCAAAGCAATTTTTTATAAATAAAACTTTCGAGTTTGAATTAAATATTATTAAATACACAAATGATAAAGGATATGGCCAAATTGATATATCAGCATACATAATAGATAAATGAAAAAAGCATTAAAAAAATCACACTTTCTTATCAGTAGTGCATTTTATGCAGTTTTATTTCAAATCGCATTTTAATTTCTGAATACAAGTTGCTGATGGTCTGAGATTCATACTTGGCCATCAAATCACATTACAATATGGACAATGTGTTAAATATTAGAGATCAATTAATTTAGGACTACATTAATGCAATTGCAATATTTTTGAGATGTCACTTATAATAATATGAAAGAAAGGGTACAAAAAATCACAACACATTTAGATGAAAAGCAGTACAGCTATTTACAATAAATTATAACACTAACTAGGCACTTTTAGTAAGTGTAAAATGTAAAAATATTCATTTTTTACACAAATATAGATGTTTTTTTCAATTTATCATGTCCATGTTTGATAAATGCAATATACATCATAATTCTTTTTTTTTGCATTTTATCGCAATAGAAAACCTGTATATTCCATTATAAGAAACATGCTAGTCATTCTATAGGCAAATAGTAGAGAGCAAATCACATACATCAGTCATTCCTTTCATTACAAATTTTTGATTTTACATCCCCATAAAATTTGATTCAAGTAAATAATGGTAAGTGGTAGAAATCGTAGCCTCTTTGTCCTCGGGCAGCTAGCCAGATGTAGACAACATGATACGCACCAGGTACGAAACAAATCATTCCAGCTACAAAAAATACAGCACCTTGGAGACCATTTTCGGGTTCGGCTACAGCAAATGCACCCATGCCGAGAAGGCCTACTCCCACTACAAGGAGTATGACAGCTGCAAACACTGTTTTCCAGTTTTCTCTGACTTTAGGGTGGTTCCAGCAGTAGACGGACTGAGAAGCTTCCACATATTCATGTATGAGTGAGTCTGAGTCACGGGATGTGGTGTCGTCAGCACATTTGTATGTTCTGGAATAATCAAAATGTAGTAATTTGATATATGTTACATACATTATGTATGCAAATTGTTCATTTATTATGTAAATATATCTAAAAGCATTATATTTATAATGATCAGGTACAATATTATGCTAATAATTTAATTAACAAAAAAAATCTATATTGATATTATTTTTATGTTTTTATTGCCTTATTATAATAACTTTGTGTTTCTATAGGTAACTTTTATTAAACTATTGCCAATAAATGCTTTTCTTTGAAAACATACATGTTTACCTTAAATGACTTACAAAACTATTCAAATCTTGCACATTTTGATTTATCATTTTCCAAATGTAAAGTTAAAATTAAAACCCGTAAAATACTCCTTCACTACACATAGAAATTAACAATGTGACCATTTTCATGTGAAAACATTTTTTAAACTATTGTAGTGTTGACAGTGATAATCATTTTATGCTCTCTAAATCAATATTAGCTTTATATCTTTACTTTGATAAGTAATTTTCAACAGACTAAATTGCAAAATGATGTAAGCATACCATGTATGATTCAGTTGCATATTTTAAACAAGCTCAATCATGCATTCCATATATAGCACCATGTTTATTATTCAGAGCCATACATTTTTATTGAATGTTATAAGGGAAGCAGTAACAATACTATATAAAACTATAGATTTTGTAATACTTTTTTTTTAATGTTTAACTTGTCTCAGATAATACAATGAAATATAACAACTACAATAAAATTAGCTTATATTATTTTTAAAGGTGTTGCAATATCAATTAAGATTTTTGGATTTCAAGGTTAATGTTTATTTACATTCACTGATAAGATACCATGTAATTATTGTCCTGTAAATTGTACAGTTATAGGTTTACAACCTCAGAGTCATTAGCAAATCCTGAACGTAATTAGAGCAATATTGACAAGTAAATTAGTTAAACGGAACGCGAATAACGGCTAATGTATTCTAGTTCATACGCCTTTGCCCCACTAAAGAAAATGACTCACAAAAGGTCATGATCACAAAGATTCAAAATGAAAAACGCATATGAATATCGTCTTTTATGTATTAAAACTGCTTTAATGATGTGTGAAAAACGGACAAACGTTACCTGGATAAGCCTGAATCACCTCCATTCTTAAATTTGTTGTGTATAGGAGATCTATCAACCGTCGAACCGTATACTTTAATGGCCTCATCAGTCTCTTCTTCAAACGCGTCGTCGATTGAAAATCGTTTTTCACTGTTACCGAATGGTCTCGTCATATTTGCTTATTTCTAATTTATTGGAGATGTAAAATAAACATCATACAATTTTGCGTTACGTTTCGCTTCAGACAAAACGAAAACACAGCTGTCAGATTGTCATATCAACATGCGCCATATTGATTAATGATTAATATCGATGCACATTCCAATAGACGTATAGAAATTACTTCTACTCGTTCAAATTCTATATGCACATAAGGTATGAAAACAAATAATATTTTTACACATTCAAGTTGAAAAAGATTTCATCAGAATTATTGTTAAATTTCACTTGTTATGGATATATTTATTATACGATTATCTCGAGCTGCTTTTTAAACCATGACATATGTCAAAAGCACATGGGATATATGGAAACTTGTCAGTGTCACATAAAGAGATGGTATATTGTTTACAAAAAAGTAATAGTACAAAATGGTTAATAAAGATTGGGAAAAAGTTTCACCCTCCTTATCAGCACCTGTATTAAACTGTATTAAAAAGCAAGGCTTCAAATGTATGACTCCGATACAGGCCGCTGTGATCCCTTTACTTTTGTCTTGCAAGGATGTAGTCGCGGAGGCAGTTACTGGATCTGGGAAAACTTTAGCTTTTGTAGTACCTATGCTGGAAATGTTAATAAAGAAAGAGAAAGACAGTCCACTTAGAAAAGATTTCGTTTATTCCATTATAATATCTCCGACGCGTGAATTAGCAACTCAAATCTTTGAGGTAAGGTTAACCCTGTTGAAAAAATTTTGTAAAATACAAGCTATTTAGCTAGCTAAAACAAGATTTATTTAATAGGTAAATAAATTTTCTCAACATTTGATTTACATTTTTTAATAAAAAATAATTGCAGGTAATCAAACAATTTCTTCAAGAGCCTGAACTGTCCCACATAATACCATGTTGTCTAGTCGGTGGCAGGCCGGTAGAAACTGACATAGAAAGTGTACAAAACGGAGCACAGATAGCAGTGTGCACCCCGGGTAGGCTGCAGGACTTACTGGCTGAAAGGAAAAATTTAAATCTGCCAGGAAGAGTTAGAGATTTGGTATGTTATTATTATTTTTTAACAAACTTTCAAAGAAATTTAATTAAACAGATAATATATTGTAGTTATTATATTTAATTTATCATATTCCATACTCATCTTATATAAGATTCAGTTGTCTTAGGGGATATATTGTAATTTAACGGTTTTAACAGTTTTACAGTGACATATACATTAAAAAAATGGATATTTAAGATGTTGCACATTTAAGCAACTTATAGTTAAAATTATAACGCTATCATTCTAAAAGTATATTTTCATTTCAGGAGTTACTAGTATTGGATGAGGCAGATCGTCTTCTAGACTTGGGTTTCCACACAACCCTCACCACAATACTGCAATACATGCCACGTCAACGTCGCACCGGTTTGTTCTCCGCCACACAGACAAAAGAGTTGCAGGATTTAG
Source organism: Zerene cesonia (assembly GCF_012273895.1). Classification (NCBI taxonomy): domain Eukaryota; kingdom Metazoa; phylum Arthropoda; class Insecta; order Lepidoptera; family Pieridae; genus Zerene; species Zerene cesonia. Next base: position 650,547 of record NC_052103.1, read on the forward strand.
TCCGTGCTGGTCTTAGAAATCCGGTTCTCATAAGCGTCAAAGAGAAGTCCACAATTAGCACACCTATTTCTCTAGAGAATTACTATGTTATAATAGAACCACAGGACAAATTCCTCTTCATGTTGAACTTTATCAGGAACAGGAAGCTGATGAAGGGCTTATTCTTTCTGCCGACGTGTGCGTGCGTGGACTACTGGGCGAGCGTGTTGCCAGTTTTTCTGCCCGATTTAAAGGTGTTTGCGATACATGGCAAAATGAAACACAAGAGAGCTAAGATTCTCGAGAAGTTCCGACAGGCTGAACGCACGATTTTACTGTGCACAGATCTAATGGCTAGGTAAGAATTTTTTATTTATATACAACTAGCTGTACGCCCTGGCTCCGCCCGGGAAGTCATATAATGTATTCAGAATAATATAGACTATACTGTCTTTTAAGTTTGATCAAACTGCATATGAGATGTGTAAATTTGATCAAAATCAGTTGAGCAGTTAGGGAGAACATTGCGAACAAAAAATGCGATTTAAATACATATATTAAGATTATAAACCAGACATATATTTTTTTTATTGGGCTCCAAATTAATGAACAGATTTTAACCATTCTTGTGGTAATAGAAAGCTACATCATCAGGGAGTAGGCTGTAGCTTATTTCTAGAAAACTTTAATTTGTCCAAAAAAAAGGTTGTGTTCATCAAAGTGCAAAACAACAAAAATTTCCTTTCCACTTACCAATTGGCTATAGTCCACCAGGTCAACCACCTGGTGCTCGCTGCCATATTATTTCATATTTGTTTAAATATCTTCATAGCTATCTAGCTAGACACTCCCTTAATATTCTTATCTACAGTCACCCAGGGTTATGTATATATAATATTTGATCATTCTCTTTTCGTACACACTAATTGATACATCCGGATGGTTAAATCCATTATATTCAACCCCAGGGGCTTAGACATCCCGGAAGTAGAGTGGGTACTCCAATGGGAGCCGCCCACTAATCCGGCTGCGATCGTCCACCGGGCTGGGAGGGCCGCCAGGGGAGGGGCATCTGGGTGCTCCTTGTTACCACTTCTGGCCACTGAGGACGCCTACGTGGGCTTCATCAAGGCGAACCAGAAGGTGGAGATGAAGGACTGGAGACAGTCGGGCGATGAGATCAAGATTGGGGATCGGTTGAGGGAGAAGGTATGGTGTTTGGGGTGGTTTGATCTGGAAATGTTTGGATTTTTTTAAGAATGATATCAATAAAAATATCGGTATTTATTATATTTTAGTATTCTTTTTTGAATAGATTTTAATGAAACTTTGCAATAATATAGGTTATACATCAGAATAAGTCATGTGATATATAAATACTCGCTGTTTGAAACCGTGCGGCGCAGCTAGACTGTTATTGCGATGTTTTTCGCGTATTTTTAGATGAATAATGCTAATTATTGTACCTTTAGATGAACAGATAACATTGTGTTTTTTGTGCATGAAACATTTTTTTCGCTTAATGTAAGAAATTTAAACACTTCTGAAATTCGTCTTTAACCATTCGTCAGAATTTCATAGAAATTAAAAACGTAATAACACATTTCAGGTGCTATCAATACTTCACGAACAACAAAAGAAAGATCGCGCGATATTAGACAAAGGGCAGCGAGCTTTCGTCTCACACATAAGGGCATATTCAAAACACGAGTGCAATATATTATTACAGCTAAAGGAATTGCCCCTAGGGCACATAGCTACTAGCTACGGGCTCCTGAAACTGCCCCTAATGCCTGAAATAAAGGAAGAACATAGAAAACAATTTGTAGGCCCCAAAGAGAAAATAGATTTCAATAGCATTCCATACAAAGATAAACAGAAGGAAACCAGCAGATTGCAGAAGTTGGAAGAGTATAAGAAGACTGGAGTCTGGCCAACGAAGAAGAGAAAAAAGATGGTGAGAATCTTGCGTATCTTTTACATCTATATTTGACAAGGCCTACTTGGCATTGACCTATATTCTAGGACCTAAAATTATCTTGAACTTTAATGATATTATATTCATACGGTGGTAAATATTAAATTTTATTTTTGACGATCGAAAAGAGGTTCCGAAGAAAGTCTAGGTGAATAAATTACCTTTTTTTTCAGTTTATTGTACCAATTCTCTATCTGTTTTTACTCAAACCATGCAACCGTGCTGTTTGCTCCAATATGCTTATTTTACTTTTTTTCACAATTTCTTTGTAAAATATCAAATATCTGTCCTTTGTTTACTTTTTAGAATATTCATAGCCGGGAAAATGTTCCATTAGTCATTTAACTGACATATTAGCTAAAACTTATCAGGAAATCGACTAATGATCATATAAATCATCGTATTGGGTTCCTCATGTAAATATATTTGATATTTCAATAAATAAATAAATAAATAAAATATAAATAATCCATTATATCCATTATTTCGCAGACCAAAACTCAGCCATGGGAACAAGCAAAACAGAACAAAGAAGAGAAAAAAGAAAAACGTAAAAAGAGGAAAGAAGCCAAACAGAAGATGATCGCAGAAGGAAAGAAGGCGACAAAAAAGAGAAAAACAGTGACTCAAGAAGAGATAGACGAACTAGCCGCTGACGTGGCATTGATAAAGAAACTTAAAAAACGAAAAATTTCTAACGATCAGTTTGATAAAGCGTTTGAAGTTGATAAATAAGCACTTATTGTATTGTTATGTTTTGTTTTTATTATTCCTAATCGTATCTTGAATGCAGTAGGGGTCTCAGTGCAGTGTATTAAAAATTATTGTATGCATAGATGGCGCATAATTATACCGCAATCATATTTATTTTATATCAATAAAATTATGTAAATATGGGATGATTTGATGCTATTTTAAAATAGTTTTGTAAGAGCGGTATATGCTATTCATAATCAAACAAGGGCAATTTTATATTGAATCAAAAATGTGTGGGTTGAAGAAAAAATGTGTATGCCCACGGTTAAGGTTTACGTTTTTTCAGTAATCGTAAAAATATTGTATTGTCACCGATCCTTGATAAGGGTACAAAGTTTGAATTATTATACTGTTCGAAATCAGAAGAGGACTGTTGAATATTAGTTTGATGTGATAAGACTGTGCTGCAATCCTGCACAACTAGATACCTAATTGATTTAGTCATTTGGTAACAAATCGCAGCCACTCACAAAGACTATTAACAAAGTGAGGGTAGTTTTTAAATAAAATAACGAGATGAAAACTCCATTCTATATTATACTTCATACCTCAAAAGGTCAAAACATGAACTGTTTTGACATGACTAAACTTTTTGCATGGTTGGCTCCAAGATTCGAACTTAGAACACCTCTCACTACAATGAGTCATAACCGACGTAAGAGTAATATAAAAAAACATATTACTATTCCCGTGCACTTCCTTCTTACGAGAGCTTATGTGACGATTCATGTAACATAAGAATGTTACCTAAATATAACATAGATAAAAAATTCTACAAAAGCCATCATCGCCGCCTTTTGGGGAAGTACAATTCCAAATAACATTTAGTGAAGGGTACTTGAAATATGAGGGTTTAAAAAATGATACAACCAGTGAAAATAGTAAAATAGACATTTATTGCAGCTCAACTTTCATAATTGCAACATTTTGAGTATTAATTATCTAACACAACAAGGCACTTCGTTCCAACTGCTCTTGATAATTTCCAACATATTCAAAATTATTTTTAACATCATTGGCAAATCACATTAATATACTGGCAACATCGTTTTGGAAATTGAACGAGTAAGAATTAAAATTAGGAATACTAATGACATCAAAAACTAATAGCTTGTCAATTAGCACCAATGTGTTGCCATTTAACAAACGCAAAATTATTATTTAGTCTGTAGAATTTTAATTAAAACTGTCAACGATTTTACCGCCAAAATGAGTCAGAAATTTTTTTTTTATTATTTTATTTGTGGCGAGATAAGGTAAAAAATATGTAACATTACGCGAAATAAGCTTTACAAACACACACTTATATTGATCAAGCGAATGTTAACAATGTTTAAAGCAAATTTAACGGTTAGTGGTCCACATTTTAGTTTAATACATAACAAAAAATATTTATTGAGAATCTCTAGGTTATACCTATTTGTTTGACATTTCATCTTCTTACATTAACGGGGAAATATAAAACAATCTATTGCATCTTAATTATAAATAACATTTAGATCAATAAAGATAATCAAAATGAGCAAGGGTTTATATACATTAAAATTCAATAAGAAATAACGTGAGGGAAGACGTCATTACAAATAGGGTATTTTTATTAATTGCAATACTAGAACCATATTGGCACCTTATATGATATAATATAGAGAATAAACTTATTGTGCGTTGTATTTTACTATTTTCATTTTAAAACTTATTATTTTCTAAAAATTGGAGAGCTATATACACATTTTCCGTCAGCACAAACAGACAGTCAAATAATTTATTTTTATAAAGAGAAAGCAGCAAGCCCCGTTAATATTTAAAATAAGCATTTAATCATTTGGCACGATTCAATTATATGCAATATTCTGAAATAAAATTTAAAGAAAAAAAATACTCATCGCGTGTGAATATTAAAAATGAAGCTTCAAAACATATCCGTCTCGCTCTTAAGCAAAGATAAACAGCTATGTAAAAGTGTTTCTGTCCTGTATCCACACGCGTGCGACACTATATAATAAAAAGGGAAATCTATAACGCGCATATCTAATACCGCAAATATAAACTTTAAAATAAGTACAATTAGCTCGATATTTCCTGCGTTTACACGATAAATGTTAGCTACCAAAACAAAATAAGTAATACAAAAAATAATAATTAATAATATAATAATAACTGAAGCTTCACATACGATGTACGACAAATAATTTACACAAATATCCTTAATTATACAAGCATTTCATACAATCTACACCATGCATTGCCTTGTCATGATCTTAAAAAAACATCTAAAATTACGCCATCTTAAAATTACAAAAAAAAATAATAATCATCGTAATAATACTATTTAATTTAGACTATAATACTATGCTGTCAAATAGTGACAACACACGCCAGGGCGACATTATACCACTCACATATAATCTCAAATTCGAATACATAATAGGCAATAAAAATAATATAATTGTAATTAGTTAAAACTTGCTTGCGAGTTTCGCAATTTAATTTGTCACATCAATTACTATCATCAAGAAAGTCAGCTATATCAAGCTACGATATAAAATAAATTTAATTTTTTTATGTGAAACCTCATAACATTCATCCTATGAACCCTCTTGCAAGCGAATATTTAAAAAAAAAAATGAAATGGCAATGTCACCCTTTATCTGTCAGATGTCAAAATGACATGACTAGCTGTCAAACCACCGCGTTACGGTCAAATGGCCAAAATATAGTCAATACGCACACAACGGTGCTGCGTTTGTTAAAATAGCACTAAGCTGAGATACAAAATTGAAATAAATTACTTAAGTTAATTGAGACTTCATACATTTCCTTGGCAACACCATACCTATATGTTAAACGGGTGTTAAATTAGTATTGCTTGCTACGTTACGGCGATTTCGCCTCTTCCAATTATTTTAAATCTAGATAAAATATATTTATTGACAACATCGATTTTATTCATCAGCATATAAATGTCTACGATTTAAAAGTATAACGTGCTAAGATTTAACTCGTTTTATGTATGACTATGCCGGTACTGAGCATTTATTTACCTATAGGCTCTGTGTAAATAAGATTAATAAAAAAAAAAAAACATAATTGGCCCATTTGAAGTTTGACATTTTCAAATGTATACTAAATGCAATAATTATAACAATCACCAATTGTATTTATTGAATTTTTGTGACTAATGACAATTTAAGGCACATTTTTCCATCTGTATTTAAGCTTATAATCTAAAATATAAATAAATACATACATTTCATTGAATATAAAGCACTTTGTATTTTAATATTAGCAATATTTAAGGATAAATTCTTCAATGTCCAGAGAAACTCGTGATTTTTGTACATGTCGTCCTCTATGTTTCTTTTGGGTGCATTAAAAATTTCATCCTTATCGTATAAATAATAATATTGAAGTAGTGTCGTTGTAAGGACAACTACTTGGGAGGGGGAATTTGATAATTTTTAAATTAAATTTTTTTTAACCACCCCCCCCCCCTAACTGCGTTTCTGCATCGAATATTTTCATAGTAACATGAGATAAAGACCAAAGGAACTGGCAATAATATTTAGTAATAAATGAAAAAAGAAACGCGTTTTTAATCCGGTTTTCATAATGACTTTATAAAGAATCCTAAATGTTAAGCTGATACAAAGAGAAGGCTAAAAAGAAAGAAAAATAAGTCTACTAAAATTTGAATATTTGAATTTGTTATTAATATATTTTCATAAGTTTATTTGTTTCAATAATATTCTTATGTCCGTCAGCTCCATCAGTAAAGAATATAGACAAAGTAGAAAATATAGAAGCTATATGAGTTCCTTACGCTATGTTTAATAAAATCAGGTCGACATAGTAGTCTTGTATAGATTTTGTCTGTATTTATTAAATCCTATTGTAAAAAAGGCACACACATTTAGTACATAAGTATACATATATATTTAATCAGGCACTTTTTAAAATATCTAGTACCCTGAATGTAGGTCGTTATATAAATATCTTTATTTACGGGTTTTTTGAATCATTAAAAAAATTCATAATTCAAAATTGACATTGACACTGATAATTGACGTATGCATTTCATTAAGATTCTTTGCATTAAAAAAGAAATAACGTTCTAAATTCAAATTCCATTTGCAAAGCCGTTAGACGTTCGAAATTCAAAATACATCTATACAAGACTCACGCAGCGCGTTTGCGCTCAGACTTCATCCGGGGCCATGGCGTCATCGTCGTGGTCGTGGTCATTGTCGGGCGTGGGCGCGGGCGTGGTCACGGCCGGCGTGACGGGCGTGGGCGGTGGCAGCACCGCCTTCACGGTCGCTTCGAGCGCGCGGATGCGGTTCTCTTGTTTGACGATCACGGACTTAAGCTTGCGTATCTCGTCCACGAGATCGGATAGTTGTTTCTCCTGTAATACATTTGAATGCTTTTATGATATTTATTTTGAAAAAAAAAAATTTCCACACTCACGAAATTATGAAATAATTGAGGTGTTTAAGAGTTTGTTTTTAAAGATGCTCACGATGAAAAGGTAACATGAGTAATAAAGTAAATATGTTGTGATAATAAACGTTTTTAAATAATTTATATTGATATATTGTGATGCAATTGAACACCAGAATTCACACTCCAGATTTCACGATTAAAGATATTTAACAATCTTACTATACTCCGACAATCTTAGCAATAAAAGTACAGTTTGCAAATCTAACAGATTTGAATCGATTGCGTGTGGTATGTATTCTTCATTTCCAAAATAATCGAATGTATTCTACGAGAAAATAATATTATATTCAGAATTTAAGTACTTTACCCACAGCATGGCATAACAACCCACCACTCCCCCCCCCCCCCCCCCCCCCCCACTCACCATGAGCGCGGCGAGCGCGGGCGGCGGCGTGGCGGAGGCGGGCGTGCCGGCGTGGCTGTCGCGGGGCGTGGGCGAGCGCTCGGGCTTGTCGTCGTCGTCGCGGCGGCGCTCGCGGCCCGTGGCCAGCGCGTTGGTGCGCCGCGTCACGGTGAGCGTCTGCGCGCGCCCGCTCACGTACCCGCCCTGCACCACGAGCGCGCGCTCCTGCATTTGGTCCCGTGCGCGTGCGCGTGCGCGTTTAGTCGCCCGTCGGCTTTGTGCGTGTTTACGCTTTCATATGTATGCTAGTTTTTGTTTTTTTTTTTTTTTTTTTTGCGGATTCGTGCGTATTCATATTGAGTGAACTTCGAAGATTGGGCTGTACTTTTACATTCAATGAGAGTGACTCTACGGTAATTGAATGAAGTCCATCAAAACACTCAACAACAAAACATGTAATAATTTGTTACAAAAACAAATTTGAACTTTTTGTCAATTGGACTACAAAGTAAAGGCAACTTTTTTTTTTTTTCATTTACTATAAACTATCTGGTAATCGGTCAATAGCATATGTTTGATTAAGGTTCTATTTAATAATGGTGATAAAAATTTAGCATATAATAATCTACTATCAATATTTTTTTTGCGTTTTTTCGCACCTGACTACTGAAGCATAAGATTTTTCAAGGTAGAGTTATTCAAAGAAAGCCCAATAGTTAGTAACACAACAACAAATTAGTCCACACAACACACGACATCGTTACAAGCCGACAGGATGCTCGCCACACGCGTAAGTTAACCAAATGCAGTTCGCTTCGTTGGTGACCATTTTATGTTGGTATTTTGTTATTCGTGACAAGTAATAACCGATTGTATATGTAAAAAAATTATAAATAATAAATACGATTGGTTCATACACTCCATTTTAAAGCCATTGTTTACATTATGAAAAAAAAATGCATAATCTGTTGATTCAGTAAATATCACTATATTATTTTTATATAAATGGGAGTTGCATTGTGTTTGCTTAGCAAATCTTCATGTCACTCAATACAGTAATTGATATAAGTAAAATAAATTTGATGAAATAAATGAGTTATCATACGAAATGATTTATTGCTCAAATAAGAAAAAATAGTTCTCAGTTCATAAAATGGTCACCGTAAAAAAAAGTGAAGAAAATAATTGAGATAGAAAAACACATCAATTATATTAGTGATTATAAAACTTATTATAATAAAACACAAATAAATTGTAACCAAATAAAATAAAAAAAAACACAGTTCTCAATAACACCAATGAAATAAGTTATGATCAAAATAATGCTGTTAAAATTAACATTACGACCCAATATTTTTTTTTTTTTGGTGCATCTGATAACTTTAAACAATAGCTTATAAGCGAATACCCGCCGTAATGGGCATATAATGATCAACTTTGATTTTTTTCTTGCCATATAAAGTAAGTTTTGCAGGGCTGGCAAAAGCTATAGAGTATAGAGTAGAGTTTCTATTAAATGTCCCTTAGTTAATATACTTTATAGCTTTAATTCATTTAGTTGAGTTAATAACCCTAGCATTAAATCAATGTAACAATTCATCAATCCGGTCAACACTATAGACCTCATTCAGACACTTTTGCATTCCTTCTTAGTCTTATGTTTCTAATAAGAAAAACTTTGCGTGATTTTTGAAAAAGATCTTCGAATCATCTGGACAAGGTCTATCATATACATATCACAAATAAGATCGAATGCGGTATCTGCGTTAGTGTTTTGTAGGATTTTAGTACAGATAAATATTTATTTATTGAATCGCCACTAAGAACTGATTCAAGGTTAGTAAGACAGTAGTGTAATTTAAAGTCATTATTTTCGATTGTCACATAGTCACTCGTACGTCAACAGTAACTTTTAAAACGGGTGACTACTCACCTGTCTCATATCAATAGTCACCCCCGTCACATTAATAGTCAGTTGCGTCACGTCAAAGTCACCTGTATCTAACAATAGTCATCCGCGTCCGTCACATCAATAGTGATTCACGTCACGTCACTTTACGTCACCTGCATCTTATAATAGCCATCCCCGCGGCCGTCACGTTAAGAGTCAGTCGCGTCACGTCGGTAGCACTGTCACGCTAACTGTCATCTGCGACTAACAATAGACATAACCGTCACGTCTCGTTAATAGTCAGCGGTGTCACGTCAACAGTCAGCACTGTCACGCCAATTGTTATCTGCGACTAACAATAGTCGCGTCCGTCACGTCACTAGTCACTACCGTCACGTCGCTTGTGTCCCGCGTCACGTGCCACGCACCTTGAGCGACATGGTGCACGGCTCGGCGTCCTCGCCGGCGAGCCACTCGTCCGCGGTGAGGCTCGCCTCGTCGGACAGCGTGTCCGGGTACAGGTCCTCTTGGAAGAGCTCCGATTTCCGGGGCACCGTCATCGACACCACCTGCAAGTGAAGAGTTTGCAGGTTGAAGATTCCGGAGTATCTATTATACTACATGGCTGGGCTTAAGTTGGCACTACTGTCGTCTTTCGCATAGTCAATTTCGCATTCCCGTTCCCGTAGGAGTTCCGGGTTAAGAACTATCCTATGTAATGTAATTTCTCGGTAATCAAACTATCCTTGTACCAAATTTCATATGAAGTGGTTTAAAGAAGAGACAGACAGACAGAGTCACTTCTGCATTTTTAATTTTAATTTTAATAATATTTTAATCCCTAAATAATTGATTTCTAGTTCTAAATGTACCTGACACAATCCAGAGTTGTTGAGTCGATAGAACTTGGCAATTTCACACGTCGCCACGTCGCACCCGCGCTTCGGCATCATACCAATACCTGCCATTATAATTGAAATATGTTACAATCTTTATATTAATAATATACATTTTAAATTTTTAGTCATCAACCGATTTCAAAAAAAGGAGAGATCATCATTTCGACTGTATTTTTTGTTACCTCAGAACTTTAGACTGGTTGAATCAAATTTGTAGATTATTTTTTTATTTGAAAGCTGTAGTGGACCACCATAAATTTAGTCTAGTTCTAAGTCTGTCTAGTTTAGTTCGGTTTAGTTTTAAGTTAGAGTTATTATAAAGAATAATTCTACCTCTCTGTGGATCCGGCGTCTGGAAGGTGTTGATGTAGTGAACGAACGGTGGTTCCGGTGTAACCTGGAAAATAATACATTTTATAAACTTCCTTTTTGTATGTTATGATTGCTTTTTTCAAAACAGCCTAAATGCTGAACTGATGAGAATATTGCTTGATAGTTTGGAAGTTTCATCAGCACATTAGACAATATGAATTTTTTTATTAAATATCAATTACAATTTCTACCGTGAATGACTAAAACAGAGTAGTGACATTACAGCAGGGCAGGGTTTCTCTCTCACCTCGAAGTACCGTATGACGGAGTCGCCCTTGCCGCACAGGTAGATCAGGTTGGTGTCCGGGTCGTAGAGCGGGAACATGACGCCGTTGCTGGTGTCTATCTCCACGGTCACGATCGGCTCGCCGAGCGCGTCCGGCGTGCGCAGCGAGTACTGCCGCTCCGACATGCGGCTGAAACTGAGAGGGGAGATGCGCTTCAGAGCGGGTTGGAGCGAGAGAGGTGGATGGTGGTGCAGAGTACTGCCGCTCCGACATGCGGCTGAAACTGAGAGGGGAGATGCGCTTCAGAGCGGGTTGGAGCGAGAGAGGTGGATGGTGGTGCAGAGTACTGCCGCTCCGACATGCGGCTGAAACTGAGAGGGGAGATGCGCTTCAGAGCGGGTTGGAGCGAGACATAATAAGGTAAGGTGTCTGTAGAAGACAGTGTATAACAAATTAAAATCATGTTTTAAACGGGAGACACGGAGAAAGTTAGATAACTAGCGAGTACTAACGCTCAGACATGTGTTATAAACTTCATTAAGAAAGAGAAAGAGAGAGACTGGTCGGCTGAAACTGTTTGTAAATGTCTCACAGATACAAACTGGTGCAAACAATTATAAAAGCGAGAGAGATGGATCGATACAGAGATAAAAACGACAAGTGATTAAACGAAATAGACAGGGGGCTAATGTTCGGAGCATACATAACACTTAAACCATTTAAGCGTATTGATATAGAGGCATATGCAACATAAATACAAACAATTAAATAAAAATATGAGTGGCATTACTGACAAAAATAAAACGAAATATATATATGTCATAACAATGGCTTCATACATTTTTCTACGAATAGACGACTAAAGTTTGTTCAACTGTTTTAATTGAAGGAAAAAAATATTAATTTAAAAAGCGATATAAAATGATATAGCCGTATTTTTTAAAGTCTAAGATATTCAATTGACAGCCATGTATATTATGATGAAGATAACTTACCCTGTAGTAAAAACGAGGCCATGCTTCAAGAATATAGCTCTGGACGCCTTGCTCCCCTCGTGCGCGATCGCCTCCGACTCCACCTCGCCCTTGCGCGGGTCTATTATTCTGAAAACATATCATTTCAGCGAGTTCATACAGAGTACCTTAGCGCCAACTTTTGTAGCAAACTTCATACGTACACAAATTACCAATTACCAACTAAAAAACTAACGATGGTTAAAAACGAAACAGGTTTGGACAACTTATGGAAAGACTACTGAACGCAGATAGAGTATACGCTTCCTGCTAGTTTGGTTACAGGGGACAAGAATCCAAGACAGACAGTCATGAAAAAGACAAGACGAGATGAAGCTCATATACTATGCCCTACAATTACTACTCCAACCCACCTGATCTTCTTATCCCGGCACGTCGTCAGCAGCTTGGAGCCAGTCCAATTCCAGCACGCCGAGTATATGAGATCCGGGTGGCAATCCAGACTTATCAAAACTTCCCCGGTGCCGACGTTCCATATTGCGATCTGGTTGTCGGACCCGGCCGTTAGCAGAACGTTCTGGGCGGTTGGATGCCAGAGCACCAGACCGACACGACGCTGGTGGTACACCAGGTCGACTACAGGTTCCGTGAGCGTGCGGGAGAGCCCGCCGTCTGGTATCTGCCAGACCTGTTGCGTGGAAATTTAATTTGTTACAACATGTAAGTCAGAGAATGATTTCACAGTCTTGTGGATCTTTTTGGGTGGTTTTTTGTTGTTACAAGATGATGTTATTAATTTTCAAAAGTTACAAAAAAAAAAACAGTAAGTATTAAAACTATCGAGCTGCTGACTTTCTAACCTTATAACGGAGAAAGCCTACAAATAATTATCATTTAAATCGATACTAACGTGCAAACCGGTTTCAAGAAAATTTACTCTTGTAAGTATGAAAGAAAATCTACAAGACACAAAAGTACATTAGACAAACGTCAATACAAATTACCTTGACAACACAGTCCTCCGAGCCGCTGGCTATAACGTTGTCATTATGCGGACACCACGCAATGTCCAGCACCGGCCCCTTGTGCCCACCGACCAGCGGGTGATCGGCCGGGATTCTGCCCACCTGGAAATTGAAAACTCAGACGTATTACCATGATAATTTGATACAACTTAAAATACATACAATACGTTTTAAATATAATAGTAAAAATCTTCTATTCCTCTTTACTATATATCTATCTACATAAATAAAAATATGTCGGTAACTATGTTGCTTAGTGTAAAACTCGAGACCGGCTCGACCAAATTTTTAAAGGTTTTTAAGTAGAGAAATAAACGTACCACGAGTGAGGCCGTGGCGGACTGCTAGTATATATTTGAGTGTATATATGTGTGTTATCTACTAAATTGCTAGTTCAGCCTCAATAATTATGAGGTTATAAAATATCATCGTGTGCAATAAATGGGAAATTTTTGTAGACGCTCGCACTGTCTTAGCAAACGGAATAGTCGCAACGAAACGATCACAATGAAAATACTTTTTTTATTTATAAACTTTATCGCATCAAACGACCGAAGAATATAATATGAAACAAAACAAACAGAACATAAAATCTATTTTAGCAAAGATCAGTAAACAATGCACACAAAACATAACTTTAAAATGGTGTAAATAAAAATTAACGCAACGATTGCAATGCGAGCGAAATATCAAAATAGGACCAAGGGAATTAACCGTCACGCGTCCGATTTAGATTGAAAATTATGTATATCATTGTTACTAAAATAGTACTCGAAGCGTACGCCATCTCGCTGAGAATACACCAAAGGTGGCCAAAATTATCTCGCGTAATCGAGTTAATAATAGCGATACGTCAATGTGTCCACGAATCCTATACAGGAGGTCGACTTGAATGACAGGTAACAAAAATTGGGTCACGCTTGCATCTCGTATGTTCTAGTGATTCCCTTAGTTTGAATGGTCAAGATACTCTTAAAATGCCCACGATCTATTATCATCACCATTATCAGGCCATAATCCACCACGCTGGCCAAGTGCGGGTTGACAGATATCACATGTCGTTGAACTATCATAACCATGATCTATACCATTCCATTTTTTAGTTGTCTCTTACACCAAAGAAGCTAGGAACCTTTGAATTTTGTCCAAACAGTATACCTATACGTAAACCTTTCGAAAAATGTAACTGCAAGTTGTATCAAAATCAGTATGTTGCGTCGTTTTTAACTTAAAAGAAACACAACGGATGGCGACACCAGATTACATATGTGCTATTTACAGATCATATATGTCTATTGTCCTATTTTAAAATGACTTTCTCTTAGTGGCCTAAATTTCATTCATATATCAAATCCATCAACTGCGAAATGTTACGTTGAAGCGCACAGTTGGTGTGATTCATTATAAGTGGGCAATGAAAATTGAATCTAAAATGTGGCTGTATAAGATTTTATATGCGAAACGATATTTTTTGGTTTCGTTGCGATGGTTTGGACTAGATCCAAATGTAATTATCAAATATTAAATTAATGCTGGCTGTTACATTTTGTTTTCTTTTGTGACATGGTTTGTAGGATCATTATTTGTTGTGTGATAATTGGAATATAATAAGTGGTCTGGTTTTTTAAACATGATTGAGAATTAAGAAGCGGATTTACAGAAACATCTCTTCAATTATTGTTATTCAATAAAATTTTATTAATAGACTAAGCCGGATTTAACCAGTGATATTAAAAGTGTAATCTAATACTCTGAGCTAATACATATTCAAAATACAAAATTGTTTATTTGGAACGAAATTGCATAGTGTACTTAAACCAAAATTAACGATGACACCCATAAAAGCTTGTTTAGCTGTGGCACAGGTGTCAACGCCCGCCTCCAATTTCACTGCTGATCCAGAAACTTTTTTCATCCAGCGATGCGGCTATGACACGCTCAGCGTGTCTCCCGCACCGGCGGCAATCTTGCCGTACCGCTTTTGTCGCTGGTGCGGGAGCCCACGCTGCGCGTGTGCATAGAGTCGAGCCAGCTGTGCGGGCGGACACACCGTGTGTGTTCTACAATTTTTTTTTTTTTTAATTACTCTATTTCTGATATCGCGATTTATTTTTAAAGAAATTACAGTAGTCTTTATTTTTCTGCACACATACTTGTATTTTTTTCAAAATGCTTTATATATTATAATGAACAATGAGCTGAAAAGGTACTAATAACGACTTCTCCTTAAACTTTTTAGAGTATTATACATTTAGAAATTAAAAACTGTTTAACGGATTTTAAACGCGATTTATTCATTATATTATTAGCCCGACGTTTCGAACCCTTTACGTGTAAATGTATAATACTCGTGTAAAATAAAACACAAGAAAATACTAGGATTTGATTTGTTAACACTCGTACATAAAGATATTCTTCCTTATAGAATATAGATTAGCAATAAAAGTTTCATGCTGAACGCGCTTCAGATATTCTGCTTCGGAGTGTTAATATAACAGCGTAACAATTTATCGTCAACCAATGATATTAGAGAGGTTATTTTGTACACAAAACGTTGTCCAACGTAAATTTATGTTTTCATTTTTTATTATTTGTACAAAATATTTTCTTTTTCGTTTTATTAAAATTACATCCTAACTATCTAAACAAAGAAAATAATAAAAATGGCAGAATGGAAAGAGGGAATGGCCTGGGACGGGTGAGGAAAAGAAAACGAGCCTCCGGCTCCCCCATTCACCGTACGTAACACAGTGGCATGCCACTATTTCACGCCGATCTACTGTGAGGGGGTTTGGTCACATCCCCGGTGTCAGCTGTCCCATTTTGTACCGAAGCGTGCTTGACGTCCACAATCAAAAATACATAATAAAAAAATCTCGCCCGAGGAACGACAACACCGCTTCAAAGTTTCCTCGAACGAGCAACAGTACGACGAATGCATCATGAATGGGAAGCTTAACTAGTGGTCGCCAAGCAGTCTGACTGTGCTGCAGTATCAGGCGAAGGATGCTCGAAGCTACCTACCTACGCCCACGATGTTATAATGACGCGGCGTTATAGAAACTGGGGCGGCACAATTCTCGATAGCTTTGATGTTAAACTCGACCAGATGTATGAATGATTTGATTCTAATTCGCTTTGTTTGGTGATTCTTATTCCGTTACTGGCTGCGCCCCGCGGTTTCAATATCGGGATAAAATATAAAGTTGCCTATGTGTTATTACAGTTGTCCAGTTATCTACGTACCAAATTTTATTGCAATCGGTTCAGTGGGTTTTGCGTGAGAGTAACAAACCTCCGGACATAAATCCATCCATGCAAACTTTCACGTTTATAATATTAGTAGGATATAATATTAGCAGGAAAGATGGCGCGAATCTTGGTTTAGTGATTGAAATTTACAAATGCAATATTTTCGATACCATCGGTATTTATGTATGACGGGTTTCCTTTGAAGTTTTACGACAGTGACGGGCCCACGACCTTTACTCTCATACTATAACCACTTCTTCTGGAAGGATGAGGTTCCATGTTCTTTTGTAGGTGTATTTAAAAGGTGTATATTTTTTAGCTTTATGAGTTTGACGTATCAGCTAAATACCTACTAGCTATATATCTCCACGATTATCTTCTAGCATTGACCTCCAATACTCAACAATTACAAAATACGAAAAAAATATTAAAATTATTTACCACACACAATTTATTGTCCTATGCGTATATAATATAAGTCATCCTACTTTACTTATACTAATCATAGAAAGCTGATGAGTTTGTTTATTTTTTATGTCATAGTCGACAATGGAGCTGGTTGGTGGGTCGCCTGATGGTAAGCGCTACCATCAACATTTGGAGAGGTGTAAGGTCTATAGCAGACCTTACGCCTCTACAAATTGATTGCCGACTGCAAATTAAAAAGGGATTAGGAAAGGATTGAAGAGGGGAGTAAAGGAAAGGACTGGGAAGGGTAAGGAAGAAGAGGAAGAGGATACGTTTGTTATTGTTTGAACACGGTAACCTCAGGAACTGCTGGACCGATGCCCATAACTATATATTAAGACCATATATCACGTAACTATATGTAAACGTAAAATATACACGGGAAGGCGACCCAATCTTTTGAAATAGCATATCGAATCAATAATAATCAAACCGTTTAACTAACTCATACACCTTGATGGTCCATTACACGTATCGTGTTTCGAGAGCGATCGGGTAACGTCCCGCGAGGTTTGTTTACACGTCCGTCAACCGCAACCGTAGCGACGCGGGCGCATCGCTTATCTACTAATCCTACTATCCTACTAATATTATAAATGCGAAAGTTTGTAAGGATGTGTGTGTGTGTGTGTTTGTTGCTCCTTCACGCAAAACTACTGAACCGATTGCAATGAAATTTGGTACGTAGACAGCTGGACAACTGGAATAACATCTAGGCAACTTTTTATCCCGATATTCCTACGGGATACGGACTTACGCGAGTGAAACCGCGGGGCGCAGCTAGTATTAATATAAATTAATATACACAGGTATTCTAAAGATATCCAAACATCATCCGTGGCCCCTTAGCTAAAGCGGCTCGACGGAACACATTGGAGTTCATTCCGAAGTCCACCATTACAGCGGGAGACCGACATGACCCAAGACCATTTCCCCGACGGCCGAAGGCAATCTATAGATATTTAAAATATATACGTACACATATTTAGAAATTAAAGACTTTTTATCGGATTTATTACTACTTAATTTTTAAATGTATAATGTATAGTACATATAATATACTCGCGTAAAATCAAACACAAGAAAATACTACGTACATATATTTTTAAATGGCATATAATATTCTGTATATAATATACAATTATCTAAATACATTGTATATTGGCGTGTGTAGATATTGTTTTGAATGATTCATGAGCGGTTTTGGCGTAATGACACGTATCGACGGTGCGTGACTTCACTGGCAACTCCTGCGCATGATAACTGTGTTTTGAACAACTAATGGTGTACGCGACAAATTGGTGACGAATCTATTGGTTAATTGAATCGACTTTGTAGCCTGTGACATCCCTACTAATATTATAAATGCGAAAGTAACTCTGTCAGTCTGTCTGTCTGTTACGCTTTCACGCCTAAACAACTGAACCGATTTTGAAAAAATTTGGTACGAAGATAGAACTGAACTTGGGAAGGGACATAGGACACTTTTTATCGAGAAAAAAGGGTAGAAAGGGTTGAAAGAGGGGATGAAAGTTTGTATGAAAGTTCGTTATTGTCAAACAAATTTTGATGAAACTTGGTATGAAGATGGAGCTAAACGTGAGAAAGAACAAACGATACTTTTTAATGTGAAGAAACTACTCCTTACCATATCGCGCGATATAAGCGAATTATGCGCGGGCGAAAAGTTATCATATATGCGGAGTGAGTGGACTGATGATTCGCTTTCGCTTCGCTTTGCGAGAAAAACTAGTTTGTGTGATATGCTGTTGCATGGTCACCATTTAATTCGCGTAAAAATAAGGTGGTCTATTACGAAGTAATCCAGTATATAAAGAAATTTAGAAATATAATTTTTGGGAATCCAAGTTTTTGACATACTGTCCAACAAATATAGGTATTCACAAGTCCAAACATACGTATAAATTCGCAGCATGTAGAGAAAGTTTATTATTTTCTTGCTTCCGTTCCTGGTCAACCCGGGTAGATCCAGGGTTAATTTAGCGTTCAATGACGTCATCATTAAAGATTTGTTAAATGCAAGATCCACCGGTAAACTTTGAAGCGCCTGTTGTGTCCTTTATCATCTATTCTGATGATTTCATCCTTGATAAGTAGAGTGGAGGTAAATGCAACAAATTAAGTATGTCAATAGGGAAAGCCGGTCATATACTTAATATAATTTATATATATGACCATAGATAACACAATATAATACAAGTTGTTTTTGTAATCCTCCCAGCACTCAAGACACAGGTTTTCCTAGCGCAGGAGCTAATGTTTTAATTATGTGAGCAATAAGATACAGAAATTTTCTATGTATTAATACTTCAATTGTAAATTATTGTTAAAATTAACATTAATTTCTCTAGATATTATATACATACAATGTACAGATAAAAACCGAACAAACCTAAACCGTTTCAAACATTCTTATAAAATCGTCACTAATATTATTAATACAAAATTGTGTTAGTTTGTCTATCTTTCAAATCTCAACACGACGATTTTATATGATGATTTTTGCGTCTGTAGATAGTGCGGATCCTATAGAGCGATATGCCTTTTTTATAGTGGGGAAATCTTGCATAGAAACCCACGGCCCCCGGGGAAGAGGTCGTGGGTTATGTCGCATTCCTACCGACTAAAACCCCACTGTGTTCCGTCGACACACACACACTTAAGTGAAGGGGCCACGGGTGCTTGTTAGAATTCGTCCGCGACCCCCTCGGCATAGAGAGATATGCCTCGCGGCACAAACTAGCCTTTTTTTACCGCCGTCAAATATATCATTCCTATAGTAAAATCCTTTCCTTCGCGGGCAAAGCTGCGTACTTATATACCACAACTGATTCCCAACAAACGCATTAAGTTAACCAGTTAAATCACTAGTTAATTAGGTGATATCATAATAGGGTAAAGTCGTATTCAGACAAGTACGCACGCATAAGCGACACGGCGCCCATAAAACACGTCCAAGTGTCAAGCAAGCGTAAATAATGCCGCTGCGACATTTTCAGGAATTCCACCTGACCCGTTTTCAGCTTTCACACGTGCCAAATTGCCAAATCCACGATTTAGAGTCGGTGCACACGCCCCACGCGTGGGCGGACCCGTGAGTGTAGGTATTGCCTAACGGCATTAAAATAAGACGGCCACATTTTGTTTTTTCTGATAACATATTTTCGTATACGCAAATGCGTATTAAGACATGTGGTAAAGGATCTCAATTAGATTAATCGGTGTAAAAGTTAAGAAAATTGATTAAACTATAGTATTTTTTTTTTTTTATGTTACAGTCGGCAATGGAGCTGGTGGAACGCCTGATGGTAAGCGCTACCACCGCCCATGAACATTTGGAGAGGCATAAGGTCCATTACAGACCTTACGCCTCTACAAATGGATTGCCGACTTTTTGGAAAGGGATTACGGAAGGATTGGCGATAGGAATAAAGGAAAGGACTGGGAAGGGTAAGGAAAAGGATATGGGCCTCCGGCTCCCCCACTCACCGAACGAAACACAGCAGAATGCTATTTCACGCCGGTCTTCTGTGGGGGTGTGGTACTTCCCCGGTGCGAGCTGGCCCAATTCGTGCCGAAGCGTGCTCGACTACCACATATAAATCGTATCGTAATAAGTATCGGCTCAGTTGGCTGCTATGATATATATTTTTTTATATCATAGCAGCCAACTGAGCCGGTGGTTCGCCTAACGGTAAGCGAAGCGATCACCACCGCCCATGAACATTCGTAGAGATAGTACCTCTGCTCGCTTTTAAGGGGAAAGGGATAAGGAAACGATTGTCGACTGGAAAGACGGAATGGTAGTCCATTATAATAGATGGGAAGGTTAGTAAAAGGAAGCGGGCCTCCGGCTAAGGAAATCAGGTTGTCTGTTTTTTGCATAGAAACCGTACATGAAATTAAATATTTATCGATATACGATATGGACATCTTAAGAAGGACGTAGTTTTCACATGAAAATAAACCTGAAGCATCATAAGGGAACGGAAGCGTAGCGATCGGAATGCTGTTTAAAAACATGTTCTATTCTTAGTATATTCCTTCAAGTTCAACATAAATTATATAGTATTTTATTCGTATTTGATTTTACCCGAGTTTTATACATTATGAAATTATTGAATATTATCGGATTTTACGCAATTTATTCAGAATCTTCCTCTGACCATGCTCGTCGAAAGTATTCGAAATATCAGATTAAATAATAATGAATAAACCGCGTTTAAAATCAGTTCAAAAATTATGTCTAAACGAATCATACGGTATGCCATTACGATACACATCAATGAATATTGTACAAGAGCGGACACAGAACGCAAGATTCCTCGAGCGCGTCCGGTGTCCGGTGTCCGGTAATATCGCGCTGTATAATCCGTGTTGCATCAATGAATGATAAACAAACACTAGAGTATCAGGTGCTATGTACACGCGATGCATCTACCTGCACGTACAATCTGCGTACGGTATGCACGGTCAGTCATTCATCATCAGATCATATATGTTCCTTTTATGGGGACAGGCCTCCTATGCGGGTTCAGGCTATTATCCACCACGCTGGTCAAGTGCGGGTTACCAACTCCTTTTATGTTACGCACTAAGATGAAAATCCCATGACCAACTATTATAAATTAGAGTTAGACGAAATTTTAATGGGATCACATGGAAGGCATCAGCTTACAAATAAAAACTGAATCATCATAATTGGTTCATACTGAAGTGATATTACACTGAGTAGGAGACCTAATTATGGTAATTATAAATTTAAGTACCTACTTATTAGACCTCTATTGTTCTCTTTCTTTTTTTACGTATAAGGGTCCATAATAAACGAAATTTCTTTCTTTATATATCTTACTAGCTGCGCCCCGCGGTTTCACCCGCGTAAGTCCGTATCCCGTAGGAATATCGGGATAAAAAGTTGCCTATATGTTATTCCAGTTGTCCAGCTGTCTACGTACCAAATTTCATTGCAATCTGTTTAGTAGTTTTTGCGTGAAAGAGCAACAAACACACACACATCCTTACAAACTTTTGCATTTATAACATTGAATAAATTAAATTAATATTAAGTAGGAGGATGAATACTAGCTTTTACCCGTGGCTTCGCACGCGTTAATTCGGAGTAGTTTAATAGATGATACTATACCTATAAATCCTTCCTTTCTCTTGAATCACTTTATCTATTAAAAAAAAACCCATCAAAATCTGATGCGGGGCTCAGCTAGCTATTCATATATATTTCGGTCTCATGATATCCCGCACGCGTACTATCTAAATACATTCGTAGGCGACGAGCCGGCACCCGTTTTATTATGATTTATTGAACCGCTAGTGAACTTGACACACTCGATATAGCTACCTCGGAGATCATCAGACTCAAGGTCGTCTTGGATTACGCCGCAGGTATACATGAAGGGTATATATATCAATAGTTCTCTTAACCGACGTAGCAAAAACAATGGAGGTTCTTAATATAGTGTGAGAATGTTATTTTTGGTTCGGTACTTGATGACTCCGTGGGTTTGAACCGATTGGTTATGATTATTTTTGCATTTGATAGGAAACTGTTGCCATTTGGTTCTATTTCCATGTTTGTAAGCTACTAAAAATGTTATTCTTATTGTCTTCAATATTTCTATGCTGACGTCTGCTTGAAATGTGATCCAAAATATTCCACATAGATATTGAATGTACGTATATAAACATGTTTTAAATGAATAAGTTGTGTATTAAAACAATTCAATGCTATAAAACTAAAAATTATAGTTGTGTATTATTTTCCTGCTAAGCTAATATTTTAAAGAACAGTGAATAGTTTCAAAAAGCTAAAGAAAAAACGCTATTGATAGATTTGTATATAAATTATCTCGCTTGCTATACAAAGTACATTTAAGGAAATTATTTCATCCTGACGATGCCTATCAGGATAATATGATAGAATCATCAAAATATTATATTGTCACAGACTCTTGATATGTATACCAAGTTTGAATTAAATCTGTGAGATTAATGTGTGTCCAAATCAAGTCTAAAAGAGTTACAAACATACAATTAGTTTCTAATTAAAAAAAGCTCATAATTATGATGACTACAATGCACAGTTTATGCATAAATCAAAATTGACATAAATCCCACAACACTATAAACAGTATATACTATGTAAATAATAAAAAAAAAAACAATAATTCTCTCACATTAACAAGCATTGTGTCATCTATTGTCCCATATCAGTTGCACAATGCAGGAACAATGAGTATTCAAAAATTCCATTAGTTATGTGAAAGGGTTCAAGGGAATTTGACCTTTATTTGCAAGAGTGTAAATCACATATTTGTCCTTAAAAATATTTCCATGATAAGGCATGTTGGTTCTTCCCAAATAGATGTGGGACTGAACTCTGGACTTTATACAGATATCCTAAATATAATTCGAGATATCTGTTAATGCATTGTAATAAACATATTTAATTAAAAATTCAGAGCTAGACCAAATTGAAATAGGATCGCAAAACACAAAAGGCACAGTTTTTAAATTACTAAAAAATCCTCAAAATCCATTCACCCAGTTTCTAATTAATACAACATTTTCCTTTTTTTAGTCTCTTGAAAATAAGCAACGCATAATACTTTTACGATCCTACAATATTTAGAGGTACATCCAAAGATTTTTTTTGTTTTTAATATAAGTTATAAACTTATAAATATGGCCTCATTATTTACAATTTGTAAAAAGACATTGATAAATTGGGCACAATCTCGCAAATCAATAACTAGCATTTAAAAATCATATACAGACGAAATTTAGTTTATTTTTGATTTAGCAAATGAAAGAATTATATTTTATTAATATGGGATATCAAGTGTAAATCTGTTTATCTTCTTTCTATATCAATAAAAATAAATTGCCAAATGTGATGCTAAGCAAATTTCGTAAAAGGCTTGACCCATTGGACTACATTTTTTTTTTACATTAAGAAACAAGGAACATTCTTATAGAGAAAATTTTACATAAGTGGAGTCAGGGCGGATCACTTCTCATTATTAGAAGATTAATTTTACCATGATTACACTTGATGACTAGTAAGAAATCAGATTACAATTGTCACTATAAATAAATCTGAGTAACACCATTGTTATAATGATTAATAACTAATCAATGATGGCAGATACAATAATAAATTGAGAGCTCAACTAAAATAATGGGTTAATCGCCCCACCTGCTGAATTTGGGAAATTTGCCAACTATCGTTTTAATAACTACAGTATGAGGATTACCTAGGCCATATATCCCAACCTTTTATTGCAATGGGATAATTTAGCCTATCAATGTTTTAATTTTTTTTGTACAATATGTACACCTGTTAAGTAACACATAGCAATTGTCAATATGACGGATAATTAATCAATACATGGATGAAGATAACATTATATTGCACAACATTTTCTGATATAATATCAATCCTTACCGATGTTATAAATGCAAGTGTGTTTGTTTTTTTTGTTCTTCATCTGCAATGGAACAGTTTTATGATATATTTTATGTGTTTTGAGACAGTAAGGAGCCTAGAGAGTGAACTGGGCTATATTTTATCAGAGAGAAACATCTCAATCCCATTTAAAATCTATTATGAAGAGCATCTGAAAGTGAATCAATCTGAAATTATTAAATGCTCACTAGGAACTAATTCATAAATATGTAAAGCATAACAACTGTTAATTTTCTTAAACGACACAAGCAAATCCATGGATCACAGAAAGTGTGCTACTATAAACAAATAAACAAGGATTATATCAGAGTTATTAATACAATACGTAATACAGTAGCTTCATAGCTGATTATGATAACATCTATATATCAGATTTGGTTATTTTCCACATTTTTGTTCAGTCAATGAAGTGACATATTGTTAAGTTAACTCAAAATAACTACACTATGCTTTAGTAAGAAATTAATCAATAATTATAATGATTAACAATCCTACTACAATATTATAAATGCAAAAGGTTGAAAGGATGTGTATGTGTTTGTTGCTCTTTTACACAAAAACTACTGAACCAATTGCAATGAAATTTGGTATGTAGACAGCTGGACAACTGGAATAACATATAGGCAACTTTTTATCCCGATATTCTTTTGGAATACTTACGACTTACGCGGGTGAAACCGCGGCGCGCAGCTAGTATGAGATAAACTACAAATTTTTTTTTTTATGATGAAGTACCTCTTATAAATAAAAATGCTCTTGATCTAGTTAGTAATTTAAATACCTGATGAAATGCTACTTGCAATACAAAACATTGTTTTAATCGTTTTTTTTTTATTTTACTTTATATCGGATATATAAGTAGCTGTTGCCTACGGCTTTACACATAAACCTTCCTCTTGAATCACTCTGTCTATTAATAAACACCCCATCAAAATATGTTGCATGGTTTTGAAGATATAGTATACTTAGGAACATAGGGATAACGAAAGCGACTTTATTTTATACTATGTAGAGATGGTGAAAGCTCAGTGGTAACTGAGATTTCTGCATTCAAACTCCCAGGTTTATATTATAAGTACAGTACCTATGAGCAAGTTCTTGTATGATGAAGGTGGTGTACAAGGTGCAGTAGCAGAACAGATTTCTACTTTTAAATTAACAAAAAATTCATTTGGAAAATTTCTCATTTTGTTTTCAAGAAATTAAAGTAGTACAGACATCTTTAGTAGGAGAATTTCTTAAATGAAGTTAAATCACATTTAATTTAGGTTGAATATTTATATACCATCAAAATGTGGGCAGTATCCTACCAACAATGTAATGTAAAAGGAATGGTACATATTTGTAGCAATTAACAACCAATTTTGATCCTGTTTAAATCATATTAAGACAATTAGATTATAATAATGTTTTCAATAACAAACAATGTTATGATGAGTTTAGACAGTGGTTATAAACCATCAAATTAAACTACATCCTGCCCTATTGCTTGCTCTGCCATGCAAAAATACATAAATATTCTGTCCTTCAAAACAAATGTCATTTACACAAAATAAGATAAGAAAATGTATCCTATGGTGTTTAGATAAATACAAAGTGTGAGAATGTTATTGATAAGATTATTTTTTGCCTATATCAAAAATGTAAACATAACTCACAGTATATGAAGAAAGTTTATATAGTAATACCAGCTGCACCCGGCAAACGCTGTTCTGCCTTACTCTAATTATTTAGAGGTATGAAAAATAGATGTTAGCCGATTCTCAAACATACCCGATATGCATACAAAATTTCATAAGAATCGGTCAAGCCGTTTCGGAGGAGTATGGCAACGAAAACTGTGACACGAGAATTTTATATATTAGATTATACCATTGTTATGGAGATACATGTATTCAAATTTCCATAAATTATTGTTGATAGAATCTCATTTATGAGAATAAGATGTATTAAAAACATTTGTGTAGAAGATTAACAACAGATTCAGACATTTATAACTTAACACACAAATATAATGATTTATTCGAATCTATATTATTGAATCCCTGTTTCAGGTTTTACTAAATCTATGAGTACATTAGGATATATAAAATATAGAGGATTGTAATGAATTTTCAACCGGATGTAATTTTAAATCCATTATACCATATTGAACAAACCTATGTATTATACGAATTAGTAGAAATTCTTTAATTAACAATCATAAAGAAACAGCGATAACTGGCGTATTATCGCGGGAAGTATTTTTCCGTACAGTTAATTGCATTTATCTTACCTTATTGTGAGGCAGGACTATGAAAGCACCACCACCGGCTGATTCTACGATGATAGCCAGAAACTTAGGGTTCACAGCACAAAACGTAGAGTCCCAAGAACTCTTCGAAACTCTTATGTTATCATAACACTGTTCCCTTTTTAGTGCCTGGCCATAAACGTGGCGGAATTTTGAACTACGCACCACCCTAAACGACATCTGCAAACCAAAATACGCACCTTACCACAAATTTCACACAATTATTATATGATTTTAATAATTTCACGTAAAACATAACCTATATGCCACTGCTTTGACCTATTTTGACATTACTTATTTTTAATATTGAATCACACTCACGTTTAAATAGAAGAAGAAATTTTATTATATATACTAAATAACACTATGAATTCATTTGAATTATTCCTGAATGTTTTTAGAAATTAAAATTGAGAGCTGCTAAGGTTCGAAGGGAGGACGGTTGGGAAAACGAGCGAACTCCATATTTGGTAATGCTTACAGCCACTGCAAATAATGATTTTAAAATGGAAATAATCAGAATGTATAGACGAAATTAAGAATCTGGTTAAAGTAATGGATTTTTTACGAATCTTGTTACATAAACGTAATTAATTTAACTAAAATATTGTATTTTGTATTTAACATTTTCTGATGTATATGTTGATTTCTGAACGCATACTGTAGACGTCAAAATGTTTTTTTATTACTATTGATAAGCCCGCGTTCATACTTTTTCGTTATGATTAATGTATGTAATTTTTTATATTGTTATTTCTAACTTTTTAGACGATGTATATAGCTAAGACAGACATAAATACTTACTTTTGGTGGATCGATAGGATTTGGTAATATTTGATTACAACTAGAACTCTCAGCATGAAAACTATGACAACGTTCTCTTCCAATTTTTTTGAGTAGTTGAGCTCGTCTTGAATTTCGATTGGACAAACTATTATGCCTTTTTAATTCCTAGAGGAAAAAGTAAAAAAAGGAATTAAGAAGCATAAGAATTGATAAACGTTATGTAATGTTTCTTAAATTTGAAGAATTACTTCTACAACAAAGTGGCAAAGGTATTACTTGTACAACAGCTTATTTTAAACATTACTTGTAACTCACTGCGTACCTTTACTTCAACATCAATATCCATGGACATTCTTGTTTTTATCTCGTTATTTTAAATGAAAGTACTGATACTGAAAGAAAAAAGATCAATAATTCAAACAAAGGCTATTTTTAACTTCTCGTGGTATTGTGAGGGTAGAACGAAACTATATTAAATAGATAACAATTAAAATCTATGGTTAATTAAACATGTCATTACAGCATAATATACAGAATGACATAGATACATTTAAAAAACAACTTATTTAATTTCATGTTCAAGTTGTGTAGATGCAATATAATTTGAATGATTATTATTTTATATTATTTTTAATCATCCAATAAGTGTAATATGTTTTTTTTTATTGTGTTAATACTAATCGTTACATATATATTATTGTAGTTGCTGACTAGCTGACTTTACTTTAGTTTTGGTAAGCATATCAACAAAAAATATAAAGTTGCGTGTTGATCTTTTTAATACTGGCAATTTATACGTTGACTTTTGTTTGATCCTTCAAGTATGACAGTTTCAAATTGACATTATCTATTGGCTGTACCTGTACTGCGGATTTTCTTGTGCCGAAAAATTACTAAATAATTTTTTTTTTATAAATACATTTAAAGATGTTTTGATTGAATCTCATTTAGTTTTAGTATTAAAGTTTTAAATAGATATAATTATGGAAGTTGCAACATCCAAGGTAAAAATACATTTATTTTTAATAATATAAACTCTAATTTGTTTTCAATTATCTGAGAAAGGATGTTTATGAACAATATGCTTCTTTTTTTCTTTTCGAATTACTTGAATTATTTAGGCTATCCTGTTCTCTAATAAATTGCATATATATTTGATAAAATATTCTGCTTATGTATATTTTTGTTTATTAAATACTTATAAAAAAGACTCAAATATTTGGATTTGTGCGAATTATTTTATACCTTTTTTTATTTTGCAGTTTTAACAATTGATTATAGTAATTGTAATAGTGATTGGAAAATGTAGAAATATTTGTAATTAATAAAATAATAACATGATTACTTTTAAACTCCCTATGTGTCAGACCTGGTGCATGTATGTTTATTGTGTGATCAAAATTGCTGTTTCACACAGTGACATCATCTCTCATGTCACAATGTTATGTACAATGAGCTACTTACAGACTAGTTTTGTCTATAATTATTGTTAATTGCTATGGAACAAGGCAAAACTGTTATTAATATCTCTATAGCCCTCTTTTTAATAATACCGATCGATTATCTAATAATAAAACAGTTGTATTACTATTATGTACTAACAGTCCACACTGACTTTGCATGCGGGTGAAACCGCAGGGCTGTGCTAGTTTATTCAACTTGCTAATGGGTTTCAGGCACAACACCATGGTGTGGTGTTGGGGTTCCTTGGTGCTTGCAACGCAGCTTCTCTATTGGCAGCTCTTAATCTGGTCTGCCATCTCAATCCAGAAGACAGGTATGTTAGAAACACTAGCTGGTATTTATTTATTCTTTATCATATACAAAAAATGCAAAAGAGGTTTAATAAAAGTACAAATTAGTGCACAAATGGCAACCTTAAAGCTAAAATGTTGCAAGTGTTGAAGGAGAGTATAAGTGACAAAATCCTAATATTCTTGCATAAAATGCAGCCTTTATATCCATAATTGTGGCAAACTTCTATATATTTATATTTCATAAAACAAGTCGTAAAAGTATTGCCATGGCCCTAACGTTAACCATAAAAAAAAATCATGTTAGAAGGGAACAGGATAACATAAAATGATTCAGTGATTATTTTGAGTGATGAACTTACTAAAACACATTATTATTAATTAAGTAAAATTCTAGCCCCTTTAATGCTTGTTAAGGTTCCGATTGGAGCATAATTACCATGGAATAGAATGACATTAACATTAAAATATACATTGTTTTACTATGGTTCTTTGAAATGTTTTAATATATACTCAGAACTCACTAGCTACACTTGCAGACTTTGCTTGGCCTTTCCCTTATCCCTTAAGAGTAAAAAAATGATTAAAGAGTTACTGGCTTGCTGAAAATATATAGCAAATTTTATAAAAACCATTGAACTATCTTCAAGGTGCACTGCAGCTTATGAATTTGATTAAAAACAGACATTTAATAATGTGTGTAGTGTTCTTGTTGAGATAAGAGATGCATAAGGACTCGAAGATTGAAAACACTAATTGAGCAAAAAATTGCTAACAACGCGTTATTTTACCAGTAAAGGTCCTTGTCGCCAAATTATGTTATGGCTCATATTGTGACAATCATAAATAGACAATATGGTTAAATGTG
>NC_052103.1:681421-687619 GCF_012273895.1 Zerene cesonia
TGGCTGAGTGTGTCGTGGCTGTCATGCTCTGGGACCACGACGCGTTGTGGCAGTGAAGTAAAGGCAGGACCAATTCTGAACGTCATTGATTTTACCACGTAGTGACGGACACGATTTAATAAATTGAAACAAATTTAAACTCATACCAACAATGGCCGCTGACGCATCACGCTCGCTTCTCTCGCTCGAGCCGTGCGGTGGCTTAGAGTCAACGCTCGTCATTTTTATAAGCTAGCTAACTTTTTTTTAAATGTAGTAAGGAACTTTTAGTTCATAATAACAATAAATAGTTTCAAGTAATAAAAACCTGTCTGTCGTGTTTTGGCAAACCATTTAATGGTGAGAACGCATCATGGCTTCTCCGACAGCCATAACACGTATTTCGCAACACGAATAATAATTCACTAATTTAAAAACTAACTACTTATTTGCCCAATAAGCTACTTGGGTATATAGAGCGTAACGAATGTAGGTATATCATTATTCATTAATTATCTTCATATTAATGCGTTAAGTATTTAATATAAAAAAATATTAGATTTTCAAGTTATAGTACAAACTTATTCATGTTTTCTTGTAGCATTTATTTATTTAAACACTTTATTGTGCTGGCAAGATAAATACAACAGTATGCGACTTATACTTAAAAAAGAAAACACAGCACAGAAAACGGCCTTATCACTATGAGTAATCCTTACCAGGCAATTAATTGCAGACATTTTTTTGCCATTATTATCTATCGCCCAAGAACTTTTTCTATTCGAAATATCATTTACCTTATACTAACCCTTTGTGTATTTAATAAGTAACCGAAGTGGTTTTACTATATCAATAAAAGTAAAGGAAATACCGAATATATAACTTAGAAATTAATAAAATCCGCAGGAGTTTTCCTTTATAAACATTGCTAACCTACACCAAAGAAAAAAGAGGAAGTGCGAAACAATAGTAACAATCAGGGCCAATTAGGGCCATGTATGACTACACTCATCGCCAAACGTTTCATTACGTTATTTAACGTAATTCGTTACGTAAGTATTGTGTAAAAGTAAATACAACACAAGTATGAAATAATTAATGCGCCGCGAGCTCGCGCGGCCTTGTCCCGTATTAGGAATAAAAAATGACGTTGTTTTGGAGAAATTTTGCAAGTGTAAGATGGTATCTTTGTTATTGGAGATCTATTGTATTGCTAACGACGGATTTTAAGGTTCTTTAAGGACACGTTGCATATTATAGCTAGCTCTTGGCCCGCAGCTTCACCCGTCGCAGGCAATGGAAATTTCTTTGGAAATGAGTTTATCTAGCCTCTTAATTGTCTCCAGACATATCGTAACATGAATTAGAACCGTTGCGACGTAAAAGACAAACAAAGAAACAAACAAACTATGAAATTTATAATATCAGTGTAGATCGAAGAGAGCTATTTATTGGCTTATGCTCTCGCGCTCGAGTGGACTAACAATGAAACTGATGAAATATGGCATCGTTATGTCCCCTAGTCAGCTTCGAATCTATGCAAAAATACTATTCTACTAATATTATAAACGCGAACGTTTGTGAGGATGTATGTATGTGTATGTGTATAAAATCAATCGAGAGTTTCCATAGCCTCCAGTGTGGTTGATACTGAAAGACTATATTTATTTCATTTCATTTATATTTTTAGACCTTTAGTGATTTCATCCATATCACTACATACTTAGTATAAAACAAAGTCGCTTTACGCCAACTGTGTGTCTGTATGCTTAGATGTTTAAAATTACGCGACAGATTTTGATGGGTGTGTTTTTCGTAGATAGAGTGATTCAAAAAGAAAGTTTATTTGTTAAATATCATTCATCACTCAATAACTAATGAACCGATTGTAATAAAATTTGGTACGTAGATAGCTGGACAAGTTGATATTCCTACGGGATACGGACTTACGAGGGTGAAACTGGGGAGCGCAGCTAGTCTTTCATAACTGAAATATGCTCCCTTTAAACGATCTCCCCTTCGATTAAGATTCTGTTAAAAATTCTTAAAATTATCGTCCCATCTCATCAGATTCTTACACCCTCTCATTGAGACCTGCTTTAAAATTTGCTGATGTCGGCGTATATTAAGCTACCTTTCTAAGTATCAAATTTGATAAAAGAAAGTTCCAGTAGTTTTCAAGGTTTAATGTATACTAAACAAAATAACTATAACTTATAGTACTCAGAGATTAGGAAGCTAGTATCCAACGGTGAAAGAACCTTTGAAATCGGTCTAGCAGTTCCTTAGATTAGCGCGTCCGAACAAACAAACAAACTTTTCAGACTTACATCAATAGTATAAATACTTCTATCTTATCGGTTCCGTCTCCATCTCCGCAGTTTTAAAAATAAAACCTATTACTAAAACTTTAATACTGTCTGTTAGCCTACTACTAATAAAAAACAATTTCAAAATTAATGAAGTATTTCCAGATATTAATCACATAGTGTTGTCTCCCCGTGACCAAGCTCGCTGTAAATTGTTCGAAACGTCGGGTTAATAATATAATGAATAAATCGCGTTTGAAATCCGTTAAAAAGTTTTTAATTTCTAAATGTATGATACTCGCATAAAATCAAACACAAGAAAATAACACATAGTGTGAGTTTGTAAGAAACAGATCCAAAAATAAGCTCACAAAATTATGCACTAACTCTTTATGATAATGTATACATTAGTATATTATAAAGCTTAAGAGTTTGTTTGAACGCACTAATCTCAGGAACTACTGGACCGAATTGGAAAATTCTTTCAGTGTTTGATAGCCCATTTATTGAGGAAGGCCATAGGCTATACGTGTACCACGGGCGAAGCCGGGGCGGACCGCTAGTCGTTAATATAGCCATAGATACCCGTAAACGTAACTAAACTTCGGCACTCTGTGTACAAAAAGGAGTAAAAGTAAATCCTACTAAGACTAGTCCTACTAATATTATAAATGCGAAAGTTTGTCTTTCACGCAAAAACTACTGAACCGATTGTAATGAAATTTGCTATGTAGACAGCTGGACCACTGGAATAACATATAGGCAACTTTTTATCCCGATATTCCTACGGGATACAGACTTACGCGGGTGAAACCGCGGGGCGCAGCTAGTAGACAAATAAATAAATACAACTAAATGTTTTTAACCATAATCTTGCGAATAGCACAACCGTTCGATGCACCACAATCTCTCAGGGTCGTTGATAAATATGACAATGTTGTGTTTTTTTTATTCTATTAATTGATATCGTCACTCATTTGTTTTTATTCAAAAGTGCCTCTATGAGGAGTCTAATTGAATAGAGGCATCATACTATCCTACTAATATTATAAATGCGAAAGTTTGTAAGGATGTGTGTGTGTGTGTATTTGTTGCTCTTTCACACAAAAACTACGCAACCGATTGCAATGATATTTGGTACGTAGACAGCTGGGCAACTGGAAAAACATATAGGTATAACTTTTTATCCCGATATTCCTAAGGGATACGGACTTACGCGGGTAAACCGCGGGGCGGAGCTAGTACTTAATAACTTCACTATATTATAGTATATAACAAAGTCAATTTCTCTGTCCCTATGTCCCTATGTATGCTTAATATTTAGAGCTACGCAACAGATTTTGATGGGTTTTTTTTATTAGATAGAGTGATTCAGGAGGAAGGTTTATATGTATAATAACATCTATTAAACTACTCCGAATTTAGCGCGTGCGAAGCCGCAGGCAAAAGCTAGTAATATTATAAAAGCGAAAATTTATAAGTATAGATAAATGGAGGATTGTTGAATGGATTTGAATGAAACTACAATAATATAGCTTATACATCAGAATGAGACATTAACTATATAAATACTTTCTATTGCCCGTGAGTTCATCCGCGGGTGACACCGCGCGGCGCAGATAGTTTTAAAATAAAATTTGATACAATTGATAATCAATATTGGCTTGTTAAAAAGCAATCGAGAGTTCCGATAGCCTCCAGTGTGGTTGACACTGAAAGACAATATAGTTTTATATTTATTTCATTTCATATGAATATTTAGACCTTTAGTGATTTCATCCATATCACTACATAGTGTACAACAAAGTCGCTTTACGCCATCTGTGTGTCTGTATGCTTAGGTGTGTAGAATTGCGCGACAGATTTTGATGGGGGTGTTTTTCGTAGAAAGAGTGAATCAAGAAGAAGGTTTATATGTTTATAAGAACGGTGTTTGCTGAGTCAGCTGCTTTTATTATGTAGCATATAGTTATAGCGTCAGGAAGGAAAACCCGACTTATTTTTCTATAGTTCATTAGAGCCTACTAGCTGTGACCCGCGGTTGAAACCGCGTAAGCGTGCTGCGTAACCGTATCCCGTAGGAATATCGGTATAAAAAGCCTATGTGTTATTTCAGTTGTCCAGCTATCTACGAAGCAAAATAGTATTATTATTCACCAATAGATGTCAGGAAAAAAAAAACACGAATAAAACGCGAATATGACATTTTCTAAAAAAAAATTCCTAGCTAGATCGATTTATCGCCCCCGAAACCCCCTATATACCAAATTTCATGAAAATCGTTGGAGCCGATTCCGAGATTCCAATTTTATATATATATATATATATATATATATATATATATATATATACAAGAATTGCTCGTTTAAAGGTATAAGATATGTTGCCGAAGATTAAGTTGGCTATATATCAAATGAGGATCCATCGAAATCGGTCGAACAGTTTGCTTGAAAGCCGACAGCCGAATGAAGACCGAACGAAGACGGACATACAGACAAAAAATTCATTATGTTTATTTTGCGCCTGTGTTATTTGTATTTTTTGAGGTTTTATTCAATGTACAGTATTGAATATTCGTACAGTTTTATTATTTGTATATGTATAGATGTGTGTGTGTGCCTTACACATGTATAAATTTCGTTGTTATCACGTAACGTACTATGGTATTGAAGTGAAGAGTTTTTTTTTATATTATGCCAGTGTTTTTGCTCAATTACTGAAGTGGGAAATTGGCAAATGTATGCATGTACTCGACAAAGGTTCAGTATTTGTAGATTTCAAAATATTATGTAACGTATTGAAGTGGGTGATCAGAGTCGTTTAAAGGGTTTTATTGTTGTATAATTCGCATATTCGAATACCGCCTCGATAGTCAATTTTTTTTAATTCAGAATTGTTTAATGGGACTGAAGAAAATTGATTTTGTTTATAAGCCCACATAGCGTATAATACACTAGCAGTCCGCCCAGGTTTCTTCCCCTAGTACATATATAGCCTATAGCCTTCCTCAATAAAAGGGATATCTAAGGCTGAAAGAATTTTTAAAATCAAACGAGTAGTTCCTGAGATTAGTGCGTTCAAACAAACAAACTCTTCAGCTTTATAATATTAGTATAGATAAGTCAAGTATGTGAACGTGCTATTTATTTTTATGTACTAACAATTTCGTTAAAATTATTCTAGCCTAGGCATTTTGTTAAACGGCGCTGTTTAACACGTTGGCTGCTGAAACACACCAGTTGTGTAAAAATGCTTGGAACCAAGGATGCGGCTTTACACGCCTAGCGTGTGGAAGCCGGCATCCGCGATAAATCGCGTCTACTGTGCGTAAAACACGCTGTGCGTGTTTTATTTTCTAAGCCGCCAGTGCGTGCGGGCAACACATTTTTATCATAAAATATATTTTTTATGATTTCTTCCATTTTTAACACGCTTTTATTAGCTTCACTTGTATGTTTGTATGTATGTAACTCACACCCGTTTTTCTCCCACTTCCCGCGAACCGATTTCATTCAAACTTTGTACACTTATTAAGAACTGGTGCCAATAGAGTAATATAGTAAGTTTATCCCATTATCCTGATCAGGAGCGCCAGGATTTAACAATTTCCTTACGTATCCTCTACGTAAGGGCTAACAGCTTATGACTGTTATAACATTCTGTTACTGTTAGTTCGTTCGTTAGCCGAGCGGGCTAAGGCGCCAGTCTTAGTTGACGTACAACGACAGGCTCCGTGGACGTAGGTTCAAATCTCTTCTGTGACGGAAAAAAAAATTAAATTTTTTCTGTTTTATGTTTCTTTCATAAACCGGATGGTATTTTTTCTAGTAAAATT
The DNA here is from genome assembly GCF_012273895.1 of Zerene cesonia. Taxonomy (NCBI): domain Eukaryota; kingdom Metazoa; phylum Arthropoda; class Insecta; order Lepidoptera; family Pieridae; genus Zerene; species Zerene cesonia. The sequence goes on from NC_052103.1 coordinate 687,545, forward strand.
GGCCGTTTCCTCAGGTACCCTTTCCGCAGTAAAACCGTAATTCCCATGTAACTCTGATTTGGTGTCCTGGGATTT
>NC_052103.1:688619-695612 GCF_012273895.1 Zerene cesonia
TGTTAACAAATCAAATCCTAGTATTTTCTTGTTTTATTTTACACGAGTATTATACATTTAGAAATTCAAACTTTTTAAAGGATTTTGAACGAGAATCATTCATTACATTATTAACCCTACGTAGTGTTCGAAACGTCGGGCTAATAATATAATGAATAAATCGCGTTTAAAATCCGTTAAAAAGTTTTTAATTTCTAAATGTATAATACTCTAAAAAGTTTAAGGAGAGTTCGTTATTAGTACCTTTTCAGCTCATTGTTCATTATAATATATAAAGCATTTTGAAAAAAATACAAATATGTGTGCAGAAAAATAAAGACTACTGTAATTTCTTTAAAAATAAATCGCGATATCAGAAATAGAATAATTAAAAAAAAATAAAAATTGTAGAACAAACACGGTGTGTCCGCCCGCACAGCTGGCTAGACTTTATGCACACGCGCAGCGTGGGCTCCCGCACCAGCGACAAAAGCGGTACGGCAAGATTGCCGCCGGTGCGGGAGACACGCTGAGCGTGTCATAGCCGCATCGCTGGATGAAAAAAGTTTCTGGATCAGCAGTGAAATTGTTTGACATTACATTAATGATAAATGATACACCGTTGTTATATTAAACGATACGGCTGGGTATTATCTAGGTAGTTAATTAAACGACGCCGTTTTATCAAGAGCATTGACATACAGTACCTATAGATCATGAGGTGCCATTGTTTGAAGTCGAGATCACTTCCAGGGAACTAGCAAAAGGTTACTGAAAATAATTGATAGGTCGTAACAGACATTCGTCTATCCATACATATTACATATAAAATTTTCGCGTTTATACTGTTAGTCGAATGTCCTACTATTCTACTAATATTATAAATGCAAAAAATTTTTAAGGATGTGTGTGTGTGTGTGTATTTGTTACTCTTTCACGCAAAAACTAATGAACCGATTGCAATGAAATTTGGTACGTAGACGGCTGGAAAACTGGAATAACATATAGGCAACTTTTTATCCCGATATTCCTACGGGATACGGTCTTACGCGGGTCAAACCGCGGGGCGCAGCTAGTAAAGAATATATTCGATCTTACCGGAGTCCGAGTTGAGGAGTTTTAAGCGGATTTGATACGTCGTTCATTACGTTTAATTTTCCCGTTTCGAATTCTTCCCTTTGACGTTCGGCCTGAGAATGTTCTAGTGTATTAAGACTTGCGTCAAATCAATCACAGGAAAACATTAGGGCGGAAAATAGGGTTCTAATGGTCTTCCTCCCTTTTTCCTTAAATATTCCGTTCGATACTAGCAATGAATCTGCGGATATACGATTTATAAGTCGTGGTTATCAGTCTTTAGCTTATAAGGTAGTCTTTTATAAATTCACTACAAATTGACCTGATAGCGCATTTGGAGGCTGAGTTCGCTTACGTATTGACAACTAGCTGCGCTCCGCGGTTTCACCCGCGTAAGTCCGTATCCCGTAGGAATATCGTTATAAAAAGTTGCCCATATGTTATTCCAGTTGAGCAGCTGTCTACGTACCAAAATAACATTGCAATCGGTTCAGTATTTTCTGCGTGAAAGAGCAACAAACACACACACATCCTTACAAACTTTCGCATTTAAAATATTAAATAAAAGTAGGAGTAGATTATTTCGCTTGCGCGATCCAAGACGAACCGTCGCTACACATTAATGGAAGTGGTGAGATATTCATATTTTCACATACCCGCAATATGTATAATGGTTACCTAGAATAAATCTCTATAAATATGAAATTCTCGTATCACGATATTACTCTATCATACACCTCCGAAACGGCTGGAGCGATGCTCGTGAAATTTTGTGTGCATATCGGGTAGGTCTAAGAATCGGCCAAAATTTATTTTTCATACTCCTATATGAATAGAGTTAGACAGAATAGCGTTTACCGGGTTAGCTAGTATAGATATAAAAAAACTATAATACAAGCTTTAATGATAGAATTCAACTAAATTGTCTTACTTGTAGATACAGAATTATTTAATCCGGGCGACCTTATCAGATTAATAAAATAAACTCATAAAAATTGTTGTATTGTCAACGATCTCTGATAAGCATTCTAAATTTGAATTAAATCAGTCCATTAAAATTGGGTCTAAATCGAGTCTTAAGGAGTCGGTTACTCACAAATCTAAACATGCAGGTGAAGCTAATAAAAGCGTCCCAATGAAAACCGCATCCATTCTAGGTTCCGAAATCCGTCCACCTAGATTCTGTGATTCAGTATTCAATTTAAAAGCTTGAAGTTGAGTTCATTAAGCTGAGAACGCTCGACTTTGTGTGGAACTGCCTCAAGTGTCGTTCTCTTGTTGACGTTACGGTGATAGGTTATTATACAAATTGTGTTGCAACGCCTCTCTTTGTATAATACTAGGAATCAGAGTTTGACCTTAATACTATTTAATTGTTCTTAATCGCTTTATTGTTTCAAGTATGCGATGATCTTGGCCAGCGTTATGGCCTGAACCCTCATAGGAGGCCTGTGTCCCAGCAGTGGGAACATATATGGGCTGAAGATGATGATGATGTGATGATCTGGTTTTATTTGGAAATGATGTGATTGGCGTTCTAGTGGTTAGACTTAATACCCCAGTTTGTTTTGTCGGACGTGTTGAATTTTAAATTTGACCATTCACCCGCGTAAGTCCGTGTGCCGTTGGAATATCGGGATAAAAAGTTGCCTATATGTTATTTCAGTTGTCCAGCTGTGTACGTACCAAATTTCATTAAAATCGGTGCAGTAGTTTTAGCGTGAAAGAGCAACAAAGACACACACACATTCTTACAAACTTTCGCATTTATAATATTAGTAGGAAGTAATTGACTTGACTAATCACTTGGCCATCGTGGAATATTGTCCTAGAAACCAGTGTCTCTGCAATGGGAACATGGGTTGATGATGATTGATATTTTATAGACTCAGCGCTACAGAAATAAACTACATAGTATAATTTTTCTTTCTGTTCGTGCCATTGATTTTGTCAAAGCGTTAACGTTTCGATTGCCGAATAAAATAGTGACGTAAAAAGACTTTGATGCTAAGAAATTTAGGTAGAAATGAGGTATTTTTACCTATAACCTTGACGTGGCATCTGGCGTTAATCTGCATACAGTTTATTCGCTGTTTACTGTGATAAGCATCTGCGATAAGTGGCTTTGTTCAGTCATATGTTCGAGATATTGATCTGGTTTTGCTTGTGTTTTTGGGGCTCGGTTTTTACGAGTTGCTCATGTCTGTCTACTAGCTGCGCCCCGCGGTTTCACCCGCGTAAGTCTGTATCCCGTTGGAATATCGGGATAAAAAGTTGCCTATATGTTATTCCAGTTGTCCAGCTGTCTACGTACAAAATTTTATTGTAATCGGTTCAGTAGTTTTTGCGTGAAAGAGCAACAAACAAACAATTAGTAGGATAGTAGGATTAACACGCTTTTATTAGCATCACTTTTGTATGCTTGTATGTAACCGACTCCTTTAGACTTGATTTTGGCCCAATTTAAATGGCCGGATTTAATTTGAACTTTTTACACGTGTTAAGGATAGGTGACTATAAAATAATTTCATGAGATTATCTTATTATCTGATAAGGATCCCCACAGCTAAATAATTTCCTTACCCTCTCCATGTAACATCAATTGAAACAATTTAATTTCTTCTATCATTAAAGCGTCTTATTTAGTTTTCAACCGACTTCGAAAAAGGGGAAGTTATCAATTCGACTGTTTTATTTTTTTTGTGTCTGTTACCTCATAACTTTATAATCTGTGAACCGATTTTAATTTTTTTTAATTGAAAGCTAGTGCCTGCCATGTGGTCCCATTAAATTTAATCTAGTCCTGACAATTCGACTGTTTAGTTTTTTTTGTTAGAAATTACTATTTAAACTATGTTAATATTTTAGTAAGAAAGTTGTGAGATTTATGTTTTGAAGGGGAGATTGATTGTGTACCGAAAACAATGGGTTATGACGCTTTTCCTAAAGGAAAATATGTCGTATTTTGCATATTTTCTAAATGTTTAGTATATCTAACAGACTCCTGTAGTATAGCGACATGTATTGTTTGTTTATATGAAACCATTTATATATAAAACACTAGCAGTCAGCCCCGGCTGCGTCCAAAGTACATATGTAGTGTATAGCGTAGGTATCATGTGCGTATCCAACGGTGAAAGAAGTTTTGCTGTTCCTGAGACTAGTGCGGTCAAACAAACAAACTCTTCACTTTTATATTATTAGTATAGACAATATTGTATCCGAAACTAAAAAATATTTTCTCAGAATCACGAGAAAAGCTTACATAAGTTTCGGATTAACATATTTATATCATTAAATACAGTTTCTCCTGCCAAGTCGTTCTCCGCTGACGATTCACAAGAAAAAGCTTAATTACATATAACAATAACTGCGGATGTTATCGATGTTTCAAGTTAAAAAAACAAAGTAGAGACAAAAGATAATTAAATATATCCAAAAACTAAACTGCCTTTAAATTGTTTAAATCGAACACACCAGATTTCAAATAGCAAAAAGAATCGTATAAATCGGTTCACTTGGTAAAAAGGTACGACGTGACAGACACAAAGAAATCAAATATCCGGTCGAACATAGTATTTTCTTGTGTTTGATTTTACAGGAGTATTATACGTTTAGAAATTAAAGACTTTAACGGATTTTAAACAAGTCTTCCCATGACCACGCTCGCTGTAAAGTGTTCGAAACGTCAGGTTAATAATATAATGAACTAGCTGCGCCCCGCGGTTTCACCCGCGTAAGTCCGTATCCCGTAGGAATATCGGGATAAAAAGTTGCCTATATGTTATTCCAGTTGTCCAGCTATCTACGTACCAAATTTCATTGCAATCGGTTCATTAGTTTTTGCGTGAAAGAGTAACAAACATCCATACATCCATAATTACAAACTTTCACGTTTATAATATTAGTAGGATAAATCGCCTTTAAAATTCGTTAAAAAGTATTTAATTTCTGTCGATGTGCTGTGTGTGTGATGTGTGTGTGAACGATGTGATGACGTCATACATACGTGATGTGATCGAATAAAGATATGCCTTTGTCAAACTTTGACCAGATACATAAAAAAGTTCTGACATCTACAGTAATAACGTCTATATATAAAACTCCCTAATATTACCGTGCGTCTACTCTGATCGAAACTAGTACAGGAAAATTGTATTTTTTCCATATGAATGACGTCATTTGGCCCTTACGGCACTTTAGGATAACATGATCTTCATTATTATTCGTATACATACCACTTAAACTCTATTATGTTATGTATGTATTAAGATGCTTTTACAACCACCAAAACATTATCTATTTAAAATTTACACTAAAATATAATTACTACAGTGCAGTCGTATCTTATTCCTTACCTTCCCCAAACCCCTAGGAATAAACCCTACCAATCCATAAAAATGTCTTACAATGTCCTCACTATTTTTTTTTTCAGACAACCCTCTCCCCATATTTTATGCAACATAAGCTTTTTTTGTTCTTCGGTTACAAAATTTTTGTTTTTTTTTGTTCTCATTTCGAAATTGACTTTATTCAAACCTGTGATCCTTGCAATTGGTCGGTTCACAGAATATCAAAGGCACGCGGTGGCACGCTGACTCTCCTGGGCTTCGTGTATTTCATGACGCTCTTTGAACTGTTCAATGTGGCAGCTCTGTTCACCGGACTGGGGGAGAGGTTCCGGAACAAGTATCGGCTGAGCTCAGGAGACGTCCTTGATATTACCAATAAGTGAGTGTGTTTTGTTTAAGATTGGGTTGGGTTATAATGGCACTTTTATTTTCGGCAGGGTAGTACATCAGATGCTAACAAGGTGAGATCCTAACAGAATCGATCTCTTTGTCTCTATTATCTTGCTTTATCTTTTGATTCTTTTTTATGACATAACCGGGCAACTGAGCTGATGGCTCCCCTGATGGTAAACGTTCACCACCACCCATAAACATTCGCATAGTAATGTGCCTCTGCGAATGCGCTGCCCGCTTTTAAGGGTAAAGGGGTAAGGAAAGGTTTTACGATTGGAAAGAAGGAATGGACTGGGAAGGGCAAGGAAAAGGAAACGGGATACGGGCCTCCAGCTCTCCTAATCAACGTACGAAACGCAGTAGTATGATACTATTTCACGTCGGTTTTATGTGGGTGTGTGGTACTTCTATGGTGCGAGTTGACCCATTTGTGCCGAAGCGTGCTCGACTCCCTCAGTCGAAGTTATTATCTATAGAATGTTACTGTACTTTACATGCTTTTGTATGAACTGTTCTATTCATCTTCATTGCAGGCTAGTCTCAGCGGTACAAGCCGCGTTTTCTTGTGCCACCGGTGCAGTCGTGTGCCTCTGGTCCTGTACTAGGGACCTGGTTCGATCCTCGCACTATATATCGGAAGCGTACGCGTGGTTCGGCGCTGCTTACTTCTTTTATGACATTTGGTCTATGTACATGGTGAGTTGAGGAGTTTATCGGTCGTGAATTGGGATTAATGGTTTCTGCTACTTCTAATAAAAACTATTGATTTTTTAAACTCAACTTAATGAAACGATCTTAAAAGTTTTTTTTTAAATTGGAGTTGTTGAATTGCCCTGTATTTTATATAGTTTTGTCACACAGTGGGTCAAGTCCGTGGGATTTCAGCCGCTTAATATGATTATTTGTATTTGATGTGAAATTGTTGTCATATTTGTTATTTTGTAGTGGTACTTCCTTCCCCATTAATGTCGGCGACCGTTTTTGTAAGAATAATTTTCATTTCTTGTATGAATTGTAACCAACCGACTTCAATAAAGGAGGAGGCTACAATTTTATTTTTTGGTTTTGTTACCTCAGAATTTTCGACCGGGTGAATCGATTTTGATGATTCTTTTTTTCTAGAAAGTTCTGACAAATCGAAAGTGGTTAATTGTTGTGTAAAGAATAGTTATCTCAAAACAGGTGCATGTGC
>NC_052103.1:696612-697547 GCF_012273895.1 Zerene cesonia
CGGGGGGCGCGCTGGCGGCGGGCGACGCGCGCGCGCGCCCCTCCTTCCTCGCCTACTGCCGCCACGAGCCCGTCATACTCATGCACCACCTGTTCATCGGCAGCTTCGGCTTCTTGGTGATTGTGGTGAGTGTCGGCTCGAGTGGGAACTGGGAAATCTTTAAGGCTTAAACAACATCGTTTTGATTTTTGGACTGGGATCGTTGTGATGTTTTAAACTGTAGAATATTTATATATTGTGTTTTCGACCTTACATTGTAAATCTAAAATTGAAGTAATAACTAACCTTTTTCCGTGGAATAAATGTAGTATTTAGTTTTATTTGATTTAAAACTTTAAGATAAATTAAAAATAGAATGGGACCAAGGTTAGTGCCCTGCAGGTTTCCGCATATAACCGCAATATCAGGTATCAGTAACCACTATATGAATTGCCAATTTTAATTTTTTAAAACGCTAAATAAGATTTTTTCGTTTAATTCCCAATCGGTGTCATATGTTAAAACTGTATTACGACGATTCAAAGGTGCTTCTATAATAAGTCTAATCCAATAAACAAATGTTTGAGTTTAGCTGGACTTTGAGTTTGAGATTCATATTGAGTGTGAGTTTGAGTATAAATTCGAAGCATTTGACTTTAGGTTTGAGTATGAATTAGAGTTTGAGTTAGAATTTGAGTTCGAGTTTGAGTTAGAGTTAGGCTTTGACTTTGAGTTAGAGTTAGAGATTGAATGTCGCACGTCGGCCGGCAGTACTTCCGCGGCGGGCTCGGCGACTGCGTGTTCGGCTTCGTGTACCTGATGGAGCTGTCGACGCCGTTCGTGTCGCTGCGCGGCATCCTGTCGCGGCTGCGGCTCAAGCGCACGCGCCTGTACGTGCTCAACGGGCTGGCCATGCTCGCGTCCTTCCTGCTGTGCCGCGTGCTCAGCCTGCCCTA
>NC_052103.1:697557-717270 GCF_012273895.1 Zerene cesonia
GGTTAAGTTAGGTATCTATTATATTTGGTCTAGTTCTGACTAATGGAATGCGGATATTCGAAGAATTCGGAACATTTTTTTTAATAATAGACAATGTTTATTTCTGTGCTATGCACGTCAGAAATACTTACTGTTTTAGAGTTAGGGTTTTCTAGAGTTAGGTTAAGTCCATTTTAACGGGAACAAAAGGTTCATATCAATGCTAAAGTTGTCAAAAATTATTATTATGTACTTTAATACGCTCTTAGCTCTGACAAAAAATAAATTCACCACAAATGTATTTTCATCCGCAGGCGATCAGCTCTCTTCCGACGGGCTGCAAGATATCCATCAGCATCCTCCTTCTGCCGCAGCTATACTGGTTCTACCTTATGGCTTCCGGCGCTCTGAAGCTGTTCGCCGGCAAAGCGAAGCAGAGTTGATGGACGTGTATACGTGCACCGTGGTCCTTCGAGCCTTTCGCGTTTTGTGAGCCTACCCTCTTTTGGCTATGATTATTTTTCTACATTTTTGCATTGACGCACTGTAAACGGAACTCACAGTCTCTATATATATAAATTATGTATAACGTTGTTTGTCCGCAATGGACTTCAAACTACTCAAGCGATTTTAATCCAATCTGCACACCATGTGCAGTTTGATCCAACTTAAGAGATGGGATAGTTTATATTATTTCGATTACTATAAAAGACTACCCGGGTGGATCCGGTGCGTGCAACTAGTAGCATATTAAAAGAATATAGGAATATTTAAATAACGCCCTAACGGCGGTATATAAAACATTTATTGAAATTTACACCTTATCTCGTTGCAGTAAAGTTCAAATTCTACTGTATACTCCCTACACGCATTTCAGTCCGTTTATGGTACGTCAATGCGTTTGTAATGTTTTTTGACATCTGTTATACTTCCTGATTAATGCCAATTATTTTTTATCTGTTAACTCGTTTCTTCCTTGACAACTTATGGCTGATGATATTTTCAATGATGATGTCTTCAATAGTTGTGCCGCTCTTGTGTAATTGACAAACGTATAAAATTCTCATGTTATAATTTATTACTAGAAACGTTAATTTTTCGTGAATTAATGATAAATAACCGTCCAAAAGTGGGAGGTCACCTTGACTTTTGCGACGTCATCATTTAATGTGTTTGATATCAAAAGTTTTATAATGGAATGTATGATAAAAGGATAATATATATAATATGTTCGAATAATTGTCAAAATCTTCCTTTGAATCTAAAAGTATAGTAGTATTTTTTATTTATTTTATTTCCCAAAAGACACAGTTATGTTAAGGTATCCAAGAAATGTTGAAATGGTTCTTAATTATGAGTTTTTTCAAACTCATTACTAGTTTTTTTTTCATATATTTATGACTTTTAGTTATCTTCATTGATATGTATAGACAACAGAAAAAAATGTATGATAACTATGTATGATTTTTATGAGTACCATTAATTACAAAAGTGAAACACATTCAAAAAAAAATCACAGAAAAATAGAAAAATAGAATTGAACTGTATTATCACGGTTAGGTATATTTTTTTCATTCTATTTATAAAAGCACAAATCTTTATTATCAAAATAGATACGACAGGAAATTATTTACCAGTTGGCTAGTCTAGGGTTTAATTTATAATGGACTTATATTCAGGAAATATGCATCACACCAAGTGTTATAGATCTATTTTAAAATTGTGTTGGGCTCCGTTTTAAAGACTCTTATTGCACTGTTAGCTTAGATTATTTTTTGTGGCAAAAAGGCTTAGGAAATATATTTTTTCCGTGCTAAAATAAAGGTTAGTTTGGTTTAATTTAAATAACCATGCTTATACGAGCTTGAATAATAAGACCGAATTCTTAGATAATATCCGGATATCAAGATTTATTTATACAGAACGAGAGTTATGTTGAAAATGTTGTTTTATTAAAGTTTTCTTTGCTCCGAGTTTACTCTTAACACTTAAATCTTACTTTTCCTAATATCACTATAATGTAAACTAGCAACGCACCAAAGTCGTGCTTCAAAACGGAGCTGCAAGCAACATAGGTTATGTACGAATGGTATCGGCCTTAAATTGTGTCCGAGAGACGGTAGATAATTAAATAAAATGTATTCGAGACTATTAAGACGATAAATATTAAAAGGTAAGAGAATCATCAATCAATCAACCCAAAATGTACAAAAAGTTTGGAATATAGATTCGCATAATCCAGGACGAAATGGGAAAAATATTTAAGAAATTTCCTTCGGAGGCCTATTTCCTTCTCCTAGCCCTTCCCAGCCCATTCCTTTTTTCCATTCATCAATCCTTTCCTTATCCCTTATCCCTTAAAAGCGGGCAGCGCACTCTCAGAGGTCTGAGCTTCTGCGAATGTTCATGGGTGGTGGTGATCGTTTACCAGCAGGCGAACCACCAGCTCAGTTGCTCGTTATGACATAAAAAAAAAAAATCCGAAACTCGTAATTATTGTGTTTCATTTTATTTTATAACTGATACAAGTTCTGCCCTCTCTCGTGCACGTTTCGCGGGCCATCTAGCATAGTTAACGTTTAGTGATAAATATTTATTGTTATTACATAATGAGCTTACGATTCACTCGTCTGAGCTTATGCGAACGTTGAAGTCATTAAATTATTGTAGCGTTTTAAGTTCATAGAACAATGGGATTTAGGGTGGTAGCTATTCAATGTACCATAGACTGTAGATTGATCGAAAAATAGACGCGGACAAGTCTGATAGCAGTGAAGAAGGGAAGATATATGTCCTTTGAAAAGTATTGTTACATTCAGTGAGTTTATAATATGAATAAACAAATAAAAATAAAAAAAAAGAAATTCAGTCAAGTTGTTACGATAGTTTATTTTATTTACTGTTTGTCTATGGTACTGTGTTAATAACTTTGTTGGTCTACAAGTTTTAACCACGTAAAGTGAATGGGAATTTGATTCGTCTGCTTAAGGCCAGTAAGGTCAGTTTCGTGTGATGCTATACCTGACTTCGATCTATAATGCTACACTCTCCTACTGCGTCTTGTGTTTGTGTCTTTTGTTAGATATGGTCTGCAGCTACCCCCATCGCTTTTGTGAATGGAATCTTGATTGCATAAATAGATAAAAAAATATGTCAAGTTTAGACATTCAGTTAAAGTAAATTGAACCTTAACCACCTAAACAGACGAGTCAGATTCCTAAAACCATAAATTACGATAACCAGTGCAATTGTTTTATACACGGAGTGCATTCAACATCAACAGCAGAGGGTATTTGTGTTTTGTGTGTTTAACATGCATTATGATCGAGTGTCTGTATGTATATTGTGCACATCTTAAGCGGGAATAATTTGGCGTAAAAGATTTAGAAATTGTTTGGCCTGTGTTTGACAAATACTAATGCATTACCATCCTCTGAAGGTTTATTCGAAGGCCTACATTTACAAAGCTCTTATTGTAAGTAGTACAAATTTGAAATTTGTGTCATATTGCGTGGATGACGTGCACTAGCCAAATGTTATATGCGAACAGTTTTATTGTTTCTTAGGGCTAATAGTGTTTTAAGTAAAGTCACTGAGAAAGACTGGAACACCTGCCATTCGCTTTGTTCTGTGACCGTCTTTGGAATCAATGTTAAAGCTTAAAAATTCAATTTAGTATATATAAATTTGACGCCTCCTTGGTACAGTGGTAAACACGTGAGCGAAGAACCGAGGGGTCCTGGGTTCGATTCCCGGTGGGACAATAAAAAAAAAAAATGTCTCGGTCTGGCAGGACACAGAAGGCTGATCACCTACTTGTCCATTAAGAAAATCGATCAGTGAAACAGATGTATATCATCTGCCCCATACCCCAGTAGGGGACACGGGATTTCACTTTTTATAGGTCTTGTGTTTTTAAACCTATTTTTTTTAGATTAGAAACAAAATGGCCTATATTTGGCTAGTGTACGTATCGCGTATTATATTATCAAGTATTATATAAATTTAATAAATATTAAAATAGAATTTCATATTTATAAAAAAATATAGAATGCCATATTTATTCTCTTTACGATAATAGTATTTAAATCGAATATTTATTTCTTTTTATTACATTGCAAATTTTTTTTTTTCGGTTGACTTATATAAAGAGTTTATATATTAAGTCTTATGTGGTAGATTTTATATGGGCGTTTAATATCTTTTGTCCTTATCGTTTATAGTAATAAAGATAGAGATAACAATGGACTTGCATTACGAACCTGTTTGGTGGTGATTCGAAGCTTTTATAAAATTGCAGTTTACTTGTTTGAATATTATTTACATTTTTCTTTGAGCCTCATAGTAACTTGCATTTCTCATGTTAATTTTTATTGTATGACAATCTATTTATTATTAAGTGTCACTACGCATTTATTTTAATTGAAACAATAAACTTGCAGTGTAATCAATTCAAAATCGAATAGTAAACATTAAGGTTGAGGGAAGGTTTTTTGGATAAAGGTAGTTAGATACGGTTGCGGATTTGAACACCATAATGCATTAATATCTCATATTATTAATAAATATGCGGTTGATGGTATATGTGTTAAAATTAACGACGCTGGTAATAGTTACTGATTTGACTTTCGAATTTTAAAATTAAATGCATAAACGTTCAGTCCAGCTAGAGACGTCGGAGGGATAAGACGTGTGCGTGCTTTCGTTTTCAAACGTTATTAAAGTATTATTTTGTTTCCTAGATTTTCTCGATACTGATTTAAACAATTATCTTGAATATTTATAGAAATCTCAATAAATTACCATATAATGTGATATTATTTTAATGAATGCTTCCAACGCACAACCATTTAAACGTAAATTGTATTGATATGATTATAGATTCAGTATTGTAATTAATAAATAAGCAATGTATTCCTTCATTAATATTAAGTAACCCTTCCGACCACCAAATTCTATAGACGTCATATAAAATTGTTATTATTATTATAGGCCATGGGTAAAAATGTATTAGAAACGTGTAGCGTATAAATTTGGATTTTAATGAATGTAAAGGCGATTACACACTATCGGCGCTACGTAGTTACATCGCTTTAGTCTTTTTCCAGTTCTTGGTGTATATTATTTATTTAAAATTAAATGGATAAATTAATAAAGGCGATAGTGTGTAATCGGCTTAAGGACCGGCACCGAAATATTACATAACTTTATTGTAATTTCTACTTTTTTCACTTCTAACCTTGAAATATCCGTTTTAATTTGGTCTGTGTTTTATTTATGTCTGACAGCTTTTTTGTATTTTTTCTTCCCGAAGGTGCCGGCCGTTAGTGGTTTAGTAAACGTTTAGAATGGTGCTTGTTTGGTGTTGTAGTTTTAACGGCGGATTTGCGAATAATATTGACATGTGTGAGGGTAGTTGGCGAAAATAAGTCGAACAGTGCCGCCATCTTGTCTTCGAAATGGCAAAAAATTTAACTTGGTGTTGAATTGTCATCATTGACTGCTTCAAATGATCTGTGCGATTTAATGCTGTCTTTCTAAATTGAAATCACTACATAGTATAAAGCAAAGTCGTTGTCCGCGTCTGTCTACATGTAAGCATGTATGCTTAGATTTTTAATAGATAGTTTGAATAAATAGGACTGTTTTTTATGTACAATAAAATCTATTAAACTACTCCGAATTTAACGTACGCGAAACCGCGAACAAAAGCTATTAAAAGATATACAGGTTATATTGAAGCGAGTGTAACGAAACCTTCCATTTCAGAGATAACTTGGTGGCACTGTACATAATGCATTATATAAAACAGATTGGAAATTATCTTATTCTACGATATTTTAAGCTTCGTGCGATTAATTTTGTTTTTTGTTTCATATACTCTGATATCATATGCATGAAAAATAAGTGAAAAGTTCGACGATATCTGACATCTGCCACACCGCATTGACCAGCGTGGATGCTGGGAAACTAGCCTCTCAAAGAGCTTTGATAACACGCTATAAGAGGCTTGCATCTTATAAAAAAACGAATTAATAATGCTGTTGGTAGTAATCGCATTTGTATTAACTCGCTTGTATTTGCCCCTTTAAAGGTACATGTCATGATGATGAATTTATTGCGTCAAATGCGTTTGACCTAAACGTGAATATATTCTACTTATTCAAGCTCTGTTTGCTCTGTTCTTGTTTCAGTAGAAACGCGAGTCTCTTCCGCTTTGAACCGACTTGAAAAAAGTTGGAGCTTCCATGTTCCACTGTATATTTTTATTCTCGAATGCATTTTCTATTTTGATACTTTAATCTATATACGCATTCCGTTCAGTAATGTTATTTTTAGTATTTTCTCGTGTTTGATCCTACGCGAGTATTATACATTTAGAAATAAAGACTTAAACGAATTTTAAACGCGATTTATTCATTATATTATTATCCCGACGATTCGAACACTTTACAGCGGGCGTGGTCACGCGGTGGTCAAGCGTGGTCACCCTGTGACCGCGCTCGTTTGAAAGACTTAAATTTCTAAATGTTGTTTTTATTATCGTTTTAATATATCGCAGCTTTCGCCTGATCGAGGGACATTTTACCGTCAATAATCGTATATATTTGATTTGAGCAATCGAGAAATGTTTTGTTATGATTATTACTTGATTCAGGCAAAATTAATTCGCCTATAATATGTTAAAAGCGAAACTAATGATGTTTTTTTATTTATGTATACGTCGTAGTTTCAAGGATTGGCCTAATCTAGTGTCCGGTAAGCGAGGCATCTTCAGCGTGTGCTATTGTATTATAAAGGAGTATTGTTTTCATTTAAACTGTTATTTACCTCTTTCATGTTATTAATATAGATAAATGCAATGCTTTATTATTATTTATTTTTGTGGATGTTTTAATAAAGACTATTATAATAATGAGTTTTATTTTTTAGTCTGTCCCTGGAATCCTAATGTTCCTATATAGGGGGTATTGAAAAAAAAGTTAGCTTAGTTCCTCATTACATCAGTTATCTGCCAATTAAAGTCCCGTCAAAATTGGTCCAGCCGTTCCAGTGAGTGTCGGAACGTACAGTCAGATAGACAGACAGACAAAAATTGTAGAATTTGTTATTTTGATGTATGTGCCGTATGTTTTTAAAAATTATCTTTATCGCTGACACTTTATTTTGAAAATTTTCCACTAGTAGCGCTGTTTCGGCTGACTTCGGTCATTCTTCGCACACAGCTGAGATGGTTCTCCCTATCTCTTCCTCTATATTCATTTTATATTCATTATTTTTCAATTATAACTGTAAGAACGTTTGAAAAATAATATTAAAAATAAGTTTCCTCAAACCCCTTAAGTGTCCTGAGATATTTTCATTGGCAAAGCAGAATTGTTTCATTCAGATACGATTACATACTATACCACTACCTAAATATGATTTAGTTTTTGCTGAATATAAGACAATGATATTTATACTGTAATAGACCAGCAACCTTTTAGTAAACCAGACTTGGCCCCCAGGCCGGTTTTATTTGTAATCCTCTATTATCATTGCTACGTTTTATAGACTTGGTAATCCATTAAATCCATTGAAGCCTATTGGATGAATACTTATCTTTATGAAATAAATAAGACTATGCAATGTATGATAAGATATATCTAATAATATTAATATATTATTATTTTTGACGAATTATCGAAATCGATGTTTCTAGCGATTATAGTATTGTTTCGTTATGTTAATTCGGAAGATTATCACATGTATTTTTCCTATTCGATTTTATGATACAAACAAACGTTAGGTAATCGATTTCTTCATTAATGCTGCTTATTTTTTACCAGCGCTCCCAAAATAGGAGGTTTTAAATTGGACGATTTGCTGCATGATAAATTCGTCGGTTTTTAATCGATTGACGCTAATTTTTTTTGTGTTTGTTGTAATTAGATCTAATTGTAGAATCTGGAGTAGCCTACCTCACCAGGGACCGGTGCTCTTTAGTTTATATATATGTAAGTACTTTGTTTTCAAACTAAAAGTGTTATTTAATTCTAAGACAGCTTTTGTGGATAATCATAATTTCATCTAACAGGACCAACACAGTTTTACATAAAATGATCGGCTTACTCCTTCATAATTATTATCTCCTTAAATTATCATTGAAATGGTATACCACGTGTATGAGGTACTGTTTAGACGCTTCGAGAGAGCTTTGCGCATAAACTAAATCATTCTGCTTTTAAAAGATGTGTTTCGGAGATTAAATACACTGGCATAATATAATATTTCAAAAATGCATTCCATTCTTTAACAACTTCTGCATTAAATCCGACCACATTTTAACATCAATTTTTTTAAATTTCCACAAATATGTATAAATGTTAATTAAACTTTCGTGAAAATAACGGATTTCTATTGCTTTTTTCTCATAAACCTTGTAATAACCAATTTGTGGGTTTTGTCTTTTTTATACTTAGTTATTCTGTTCTATTATTGCTCAGCGTGAATGTTATTCAGTCAATATGACCATATCGCAAGACGCTGTTATTCTTCCGAGAAATAAAAAGAATAAAATATAATAGTTTAAAAAAACTATAAAACACGCTTTAACAAAAATCATATTTTGCAAATTTAAAACTGGAATAATTTTATCAAATTAGTGTATTGTCATCGGTCCTCAATAAATCTACAAAGTTTGAACGAAATCTGGCCGTTTAAAGTGGGTCAAAATCGCGCCCAAAGAAGTCAGTTACAAACAAACAAACAAACATACAAACAAACAAACAAACAAACATACAGGTGAAGTTAATAAAAGCGTGTTAAAAAGGAGACTAAAAAAATACATATACTGCTATTTTTATTGTTAACTGTAAACAATTCAATTCAGTCTATAATTTAAAAAGCAGCATACTTGAACAGCCTATTTCATATTTCAGAATATATTAGCGTCATTTATGACGATTTAGATTTTCAATAGTAAATGTATTAGTTAGGTAAACGAGGCAACAGTAAATATACTGTTTCATAAATTAGTAAAAACTTAAATTTGTTTTTTTGTAGAATTTTATTAAAAATTATACATTTCTTTGGTCAAATAAGCACTTGTACTTAAGATCGATGAGCTTATTAACACTATTTATTCCTCTTCTTCGGGGTTCTCAGGCTCTTCAGGGTTCTCGGGCTCTTCAGGCTCTTCGGGGTTCTCAGGCTCTTCGGGAGTCTCGGGTTCTTCGGGAGTCTCAGGCTCTTCAGGAGTCTCGGGCTCTTCGGGAGTCTCGGGCTCTTCGGGAGTCTCGGGTTCTTCGGGAGTCTCGGGCTCTTCCTCTTCAGGGCTCTCGGGCTCTTCTTCTTCAGACTCTTCTTCATCGGACTCTTCGCTGGTCTCTTCGCTGGACTCCTCGCTGGACTCCTCGCTGGACTCCTCACTGTCTTCCTCCTCGCTCTCTGGCTCTGGAGTCACCTCAGGGGCTTCTTCAGAGGAATCGAAGTCGATGCCTGTGACTTCAGTGTACCAGTCGTGGAAAGCTCCTGGGCGGATGAAACCTGCAGGAATGATTAAATAATTTGTATTACATACTTAAAAGATGGTAAGTACTGAATTCGTTTTATTCTTTTCTTAAAGATTTAATTGTTGAAAAGTTATACGACTTAAATTGCTGTACTTTCAATTAACAAAGATGTATAATAGTATACAATTTAATCCTATTTACGCATTAAAAAGAACCAGTCGACATTTTTTGTTTCATATCTGAATTTTGAACATTTTGTGTATGCCATTAAGCAAGTAAAGAATCCGTATTATACGTACATATAAGTTGATAAAGATATCTAAATATAATTGTTTACGTAGTTTCCAGAACTTACCAGCGGGCAAACCAGTGTGGCAACCAGCAGCGGCTACGAAAGAACCAATACCGACGAGGACGGCTTCTCCATCTTCGTTCTTCTCAACAAGAGGACCACCGGTGTCACCCTGTACATGAGAACAAGTCTTTGAAATAACTATACATCATGTATTGCATCTGTATGTAATTAGGCGTTCCTTTATACACATGTATGGGAGCTTTTTCTTAAGTGTGAACGAAGTGTAATGTGTGAACGAAGAAGAAACGATGGTATCTTTTGCCTTTTAGGAACAGCATGGCCGACAGCTTAAAGAAATTTAAGGGTGTAATTTCTACTATAGTCTTGTTTGGAATTTCCATAGCTTTTGAAAATTTATTGGAATTCAATGCTTTGCAATTGCAATTTCCAAATATGGTCGTATAAGTATATCCGCAAATTATATACCATAAGCTAATCAAAACTCACCTGGCAAATGGACTGAGTAACTTCATCGTAGTACTGTGCGCAGACGGTGGTGTCGGTGACGATCCATGAGTACAACCTGCGGCACTCGTCATTGCTGATTCCGCGGAGGTTCACCCACTTAAGAGTGTCAGACATAGAGCCTGTGGAAAGACGAAGTAGTTAGGTAATTGTTAGTTAACTTATAACTGTTATGGTGGAATGATCCTATTGTTTTCATTTTGTCTTTTCTCTTGTTTAGAAAGCTTATTTTTTTAAAGATTACACCCGTTTCTTATGCTCACAAGAAACATTTTCAATAATTTAGATAGCTCCCAGGTCACAGGTCAATTTCCACGAGGTTAATTAAATAAATATAGTGTAAGAAACTAAAAAAAACACACTTTAATAGTATAATTAACTATTACGTCTCATAGGCAAGTTTAAATAGAATTTGTTCTATTAAAATGGGTCTAAATTGAGTCTGTCGAGTCGTTTATATACAAACATATGGGTGAAGTTAATATAACCGTGTTAAATAATGATCCTAAGTGAAGAAGTTAAATTAACGATGCCATAAGGACAGTTGTTAGTATTTAAATTTACCATCAGTCCATAGTCTTCCGAAACCGCTAGCGTACAGCTTAGCACCATCGTAGTTTTTGCCTGCATCAGCAGATGACTGGAGTTGGATCTTGTTTACGTTGTCTGCAATATATTAAGTATATTATGGTTAATAATAGTTATCTTAATATCTTTTCATGGTACTAGAAAAATCTTTTTCAATTTATTCCAATAGGATAAGTAGAAGTAGTTGGAAAAGACTATTTTGGACTTGTTGTGTTCTTGAAATTTTAATATAGGTAATTGTGTTAGTTATACTATAGTCTATAACTCAAGAACGGCTTCACCGATTTGGATGAAACGTAATACAGAGATAGTTTGTGACCCAAGAATGGTCATAGGATAGTATATATCTGGGATATACCTCGGGGACGGGAACTGTACGGGGAAAACTGAGAATGATTCTATCTTATCCTTTGATCGCGGTCAGAACCCAATTATTTTACATATCTTCTTTACCTGTGAGTGACAGGGGTGATGGTAGCTTGATCAAGGCGATGTCGTTGACCTGAGGCGCATTGGGTGTCTCAGGGTTGTAACCTGGATAGTTGTACCATTCGGTGCTCTCGACTGCGATTTCAGGGTCGTTAATGTTAACGCCAGCCAACACAATCACTGACTCGTAGCTGAAATATTGATAAATATCGATAAGTTTGAAAAAATTAGGTTTATGCAACAATGATGATGTATTTCATTTAGCTTCTACTAAAATTTACAAAAGAGAGCGTTTGAAACCTAAATATATATTTTAATCATTTTATTTATCTTACATAAGATAAAAATAAAAAAGAACAATGACTTTAGGCATAAGTTACTATGTTCCAATCAAAATATTCCAGAGGTTATCAGTAAATTATTTATAATCAAGAACGTCATACAGTAATCATATGGCTTTAATCCGAAATAAAATGCTTTATTTTTAGAAAAGCCTTATCAGATAACATATATGTGTTAATAGTACTTATTTTTTATCGTATATTCTGGATCATTATTAAATAAAAAGTTCCTTTGGAAAGCAAAGTATTAAAAGAAGTCACAGAAGCTTTTTACAAGATTGATAATTTATCGAAATAAAACGAATTGCAGATTAAAGTAATACGTCATTTTAATATAGATTCATGCAATAATGAACTTTTAGAAAAGAGTAATATCCATAAGAATATTTGAAAGAATATAAAAAATTTGATCACGAAGCGGGATTCGAACCCGCGTTTTTTGCCAAACTGTTGCAAAATTAAAAAAAAAGAGTAATGTCCGTTTTGATTTCCATCCTGCATTTATATCAGAAATGCGATAGAGAGTTTGTCATTCTCTTAAGTCGCAACGGCACAATTGCATGGTATGATTCTTGTATTTAGAGATAGAAGTCTAGTGTGATAAAGTCTACTTTATACATTTCATGATATGGTTATCTTCATTGAAAACGCGGACAAATGGGTAACAGAATGTAGTAGGTTCTATTCTCTTAACCACATTGATATTAACGAATTTACTCACTTAGCTGTGCAGTGGGCAGCTGTCAGCACCCATTGTTCATCAATGATCACACCTCCGCAAGCGAGTAACCTGCCTTGTTGGTCGAATCCTCTCACAGCCACTTGGTAAGGGAACTGGCCAGGGCTCGCGTCAGAACCCGATACAATACGGCCTTGAGGCCCTGTTAAAAAGATTTTCATCAATATGTAAATATGTCAATACAATTAGAACTTTAGAAATAGTTTATCTATGAAATGGAGTTCCTTAAGGTTCATATTTGGCGCCGTTGCTATAAATAATATTTGAAATCAGAAATTATTACTACAATGATCAATTTTTTACACTGATTTTTGAGATTCATTAGAAAGCTTGGTGTTTTTTACGTTATAGATATTAAAATCATTAAAGTTAGGATGTAATTAATTAAATGAAAACACTTACCTTGTCTTAGGTTTTCCACATAATCTACGGGAATAGTTTTACCGAAAGCCTGAAATTATGTAAATCGAATTTAATATCATTCAAAATATATTTTTGATAGGATTAATTTTAAATTGATAGAATGAGAATAAAACATTTTTGTCATTCTATCAATTTAAAATTGAAAGGTTGATATAGTATCAATCAACTCTGTTCACATAGGGATAATAAACCCTTTATGAAACTGATTCTTAGCAATGTTTAACCGAGTTAAAAATAATGGAGGAGATTCTCTGTACAACTGTATACTTTTTTGGGTTTATTGCATTAGAAATAATTATTTAATATAATAAAAAATATTTCTTATAATTAAAAAATAACATTTCTGAGAATTTGAAGCCTTTAGGTTAGTTGTTTGTTCATTATAATTATTAAAAATGGTATTCGTAATTTTAAAGTTCTCGCGTACAAAATAACTTCCTAGTTTAAAGTCAATAAAAGTAAAAATAAAAGTACTCAAAAGCTGAATACCAAAAGCAAGCAGTAGTTCAATTATAGGTATCCAGTAAAAAGCACTGCGTAAATCAAAGAATATGGGGGTCAATTCCATTGAATACACTGAACTGAAAACTGAAAATTGAAAATCCTTACCTGTTGGCTGACGAGAGCTACTAGACACAGTACTTTCCACATGTTTGCCTGGTTATCACTGCCGAAAGAAGCCTGCAAGTCTCTTAAATAGTCGTTTACACAAGCAAATCTGTTAATTCAAACGATAATGGTAATCCCTGATAATCATTGATGTATTGATTGTAAATATAATATCTTCAATTCGTTTACGGTTACTGTAACGGAAGTCCCTAATTACAAAGATAATTGTTTAATTTTTGTCTTCCTTTTCGAGATTACAATAAAATTGGACTATTGGTCATCTTTAGGGCATTTCTGGGTATTTGTAGTAGTCTGTATTTTTACGAATATGTCCTGGAATTCAGTTCGTTTAAATAAAGTATATTTATTTTATATTTCATTAATGACTGATTAATTTCCATTGGTTTCTAGATCTATCGCATTCTAACGGTTCCATGAATTAAGATTTTGAGGGAAAAATGTTCAAATTGTAATAACACACATAAGTTCGAAGAAATGGTTTATAAATTGTTAGTACAGTACAGTATAGGTTACTATGATGTCTTAAAGCAGTGTTAATTCCAGTGTGGTAAAATGACGGTGCTACGCAGGTCGCCCCGCGCTGTCATTTATCCTCAGGATTACAGGATTTAGTTTTACTGCTTTAAGACATCATGGTAACCTCCCAGATATGCGATAGTTTTTAGAAATTGCACAAAATTGGCAAATATGGGACTCTCCTAGACCCTTGGGAGTTAGGAGGAAACCATGAACTCTCTGAATTGAATAATAAAAAATACTTAATGTTCAAAAGTGAGTATCAGTCGTTCCATAAATAGTTCAGAGGGAAAAGCGTATTCTTTTATGTAATTTTCACCCTGTATTTTATAACTGACTAGCAGTTCACCCCAGTTTTGCCAGTGGTACATATTTAGCCTATGTCACTCAGAAGCGAAGTTGCAGCTTTCTAATGGTGAAATAATTTTTAAAATCGGTCCAGTAGTTTTCGAGTTTATTTCAAATAAACAAAAATATAAATTATACCTCTTTGTAATATTAGTGTAGACAAAAAAATGTGAGCCGTCACGGGACGCCTGGCAAATGTGAAACATCGACATTATTTTCATATACGTATGTATATACCATCTAATAGCGTGGCGACGCGTCGCCACGGCATCGTCGCCACGCCAGAAATCGGTTTTACGTGCGGCGATTCACATTTTTGATGTGAAACATCTATATGTTTCACATCAAAAATGTGAATGAAGTTAAAGGGCACTGTCTTCTCAGAAACAAGTAATAACCTAGTTCAGTAGGCACAGCATTGTTGTATATTTCATATTTGTTCGTGCTAAAAAATTTTTTTTTGCCGGGTTTATAGCTGGTGCCCGCGACTTCGTTGGCGTGAACTTTGACTGTGAACAACAGGCTTTCAAGTTTCAATAAATATAGATATAGAAATAGGTATAAGGTAGATTAGCATTGCGGTAAATTGTGTACAAACAGACAGACAAACAGAAACATTTTATTTTGGATATACAGATGCAGGTTATTTACTGGTATATTATTTATTTATTAACAAGTACATCAACAGATCGCACATGTAACATTGGTTAAACAATAATTACAAATGACAATATTCTTATGCTTGACCATATTACACATGTACACAACATTGCAAGAAAAAAAGTAAAAAAACTATAGTAAATGAGGATGGCATACATAGTTAAAATAATAACTTATTTATAAGACGTTTTGGTATGATCTTTGCAGTTTCCGTTGAAACATTGGCATGCTATCTTGGAATATATCTAAGTTCGGGATTTTAAGGACGATTTCGTTGTTGGTTTTTAATGTGCGCAGCATTGTGAAGTTTGTGTCGAGAGTTGTTCTACATGTTGAAACGCTAAAAGTTCGTATAGGATTTCTGGGGATGGAATGAGGAACATTAAACATTATGTATTCCAGCAAATCTGGACACTCGAGTTTCCCGTTTAGCAATTTATACAAGAATGTTAAATCAAGGATAATTTCCTATCGCGAAGTTCATCCATTTTAAAAAAGATAATCTATCATAATAATGGTTTCTGTGCGAGATGCCAGGTGAATAAAGGCAAGATACGAAGTAAACCTACGCTGTACTGATTCCAGTCGTTAAGAGTGCACGTTGAAGTATGAGTTCCAAGCGACACTCGCATATTCAAGAATACTTCGAACAAAACTATTGTACTAAATAATACGAGTGCTATTAAAACGGAAACCTTTTGTGTTTCTTGTCGAGAAACCAAGCTTCTGGTTCGCCTTTTTAGCAATTGTGTCGATATGGGTAGTCAATTTCTAAGTATCTTACTTTCTATAGTATTAAATATCTTACTTCTATTCTCTGTCAGTTACTATTTATCAAAATTTCCAAGTCTCTCATCTTTGACCTCTTCTATTTGAACACTATTAATGGTGAAATTGTGTTTTAGTACATGTTTTCCTTGTAAATGTAAGATGAAATCTTTTCGGGTTTTTAATCATATTCTTCGCCTCACACCAAGTTCGTATATTATTTAGATCGTTTTTAATCAATTGGAAATCAAGATATCAATCAATAACTTTATAGACTAAGATCGTCAGCAAATAATGAGACCTCTGATTTCTTAATAGCAACAGTTATATCGTTAATAAATATGACGAAGAGAATTGGGAAATTATCTAATATATAAAATTCTCGTGTCACAGTTTTCGTTGCCATACTCCTCCGAAACGGCTTGACCGATTCTTATGAAATTTTGTGTGCATATCGGGTATGTTTGAGAATCGGCTAACATATATTTTTCATGATCAGAGTAAGGCTCCACATGAACCGTTTGCGTTTGCCGGGTCAGCTAGTATATATTTAGATTTTAGTTTCTAGGACGATAATGAACTTTTTACTTTTGTGTAGGGTTTATAGCCTTATGGATATTTTAGCAAATTGATAATTTAAGATTAAAAATGCTTTACAATCACAATATACTTTTGGTGTAACCATGAGTGAAATATAATAATTCTCTTTGTATTTTCTAGATACATAAACATTTTTTGAGAAGCTCCACACTACGCTAGAGAATTGTAAGCTATACACGATAAGTATTATATTACTTAACATTGTAGATGATACAATTATTACCTAGAATAGAAAATTGTTTTACGAATACAATATGTGTGTATGTTACGTATTTTATTTGCTTCGTTTGAGAAATCGAATTCCAGTTGATGAAAATGAAAGAGTTTAAATGGTGCGTGAAGTTCTTTGTTTGTAAAAGTTACGTAATTTTTCGTTTACTTATAGAAAATTTTCCCAATTGTCTAAATAATACTGTCGTCATCACCATCATCTCAACAGTCGTTATCTGTTTTTACTGTAGAGTACAGGGATGCAGGCAGATCGTCACATGTTGTCGAATAAATAAATCTTGCACTTAAATATTCGATTGTGTTATTTTATGATGTTTTAAAGATATGTTTCTTTGATCGATGTTTATTACAGGCAAGTATGTGATCAGCCTTATGTGTCTTGCCGGACAGAAAACACTTCATCTATGCCGACAAGGACTCGAACCCAAGATCCAGTTTTTGTTGCATCAGTTTTTCACTATATTTAGAAGGCGGCCTTAGACATAAATTTGTTTTTGTGTTTATTAGGTGTAAACTTATGTGATTTTTTGATAATTTGAGAAATTCTTCATCGTTTTGATATCATATAAACTTGCCAGTTACATAAACTTTTCCAAAATGTGTGCCTGTTTGTGGCTTATCTTTATAGTTCATTTACATTAATAACATACGTTATTTAATCTAAATATTGGCATACGCCTATCTATGCTGAAAATGTAATCCTTTAAAGACAAACTTTTTATCAATTATTATTTATTTTTAAATACATATAATCCATGATACTGTCGAACCGCCGTTTTAGAATTTATTTTATTATTCATAGTTTTAAATTGATTTTTTTTAAGTATTAATTATTATTAGAAAAAGTCGGAGTAGCTTAATGATGTTTTTATACATATAAACCTTCCTCTTGAATCACTCTATCTGTATAAACCCCATCAACATTCGTTGCGTAGTTTTAAAGCTTTAAGCTTAAGTTTTGTAGTATGTAGTGATATTTTCTTTTGCCTGTAATGATTTTTATGGCAGGACAAGCAAAGGGGCATGCGGCCGGCAGGTCGGCCATATGCCGCCCACAATCACTAGTAAAACTGGTAGTGTTTTGCCTGCATTTTAATGACAAATAGACTATTTTATGGTAATATGCGTGTAATTATCGATAGACGAGTAGTCATTATCATAATGATGTGTTTGTTGAGTTTTTTTGTAAATCGTTATCATTTACATGTGATTTTGTAGAAATATTGGGTAAATTCCATATTACTTTTTTAATTACGTACGCCAATGCTCCAATATGTCCCTGTAGTGGCTAAAACGCACGCAACGATGTTTAAAATCCTTTACCACGCTGAATTTAATATAATTCACGGTTGAAGGAATGATATATAAGTAGTATTAATTATATTAATTACGTAAGTTAGTATAATAATTATTGAACTACAGTTTTGAACTTTCTGTTACTGGCAGAGGCCCATTCTAGTGTCTGTCAGCTTAATTAAGGACTTACGAAATATCAACTACTAGTTGCGCCCCGCGATTACACCCGCGTAAGTCTGTATCCCGTAGGAATATCGGGATAAAAAGTTGCTTGTATGTTATTCCAGTTGTTCAGCTGTCTACATACTAAATTTCATTGCAATCGGTTCAGTACTTTTTGCGTGAAAGAGCAACAAACACACACACACACATCCTTACAAACTTTCGCATTTATAATATTAGTTTAGTTATATCCATAAAATAGTATCCACAACAGTGCATGCCGATGAAACTTTAATTCTTTGTTCTTCCGTAAATTACTCAGCTAAGTTCACGGGCACTACAACTAGACATTGAGAGGTTGATTATTTATTTTATAAATATTCACAATAGATATACCTAATAATAAAACGATTCATTGGAATTCAAAATAGAACAACTATGATATCTGTACCTATATCAATTATTATCAGCCTTACGCACAGTAATTATCATAATCTGGTATTAGGTTTGAGTGATTGGAACTTTACAACATCCTTCTTAAAATTAAAAATAAACAAACGCTTATAGGTATATGTTTTTGTGATGAATTTTATTGTTGTTAATCTTTGGAGCAGGTGTTCCCTCGACTTACTGATTATTTTCAGTTGTTAATCGTTGCAAAAAGCCGATGTTGTAAAATTTACTTATATATTATATACTAACTTCATATCTATATGACAATGATGAAGAATTTATATATTTATTAATACTCTATTCGCAGATTAAAAAACTTCTCGCTGGGTATTTCTATTTTGACAATCATGTGCGCTTCATTGTTATAAATATTATCACAGACTACGAAATATTAATACTTATTAGTTATTACTATTATTTGTTATGGCTGGGTAAATGTATTCGTATTCTGAAAGAGAAAGAAAAAAAGATTGCTATTATTTTTTCGAGAATCATCCTGAATTAGCAATCAATTACGTATGTAATAAAATAAATCAAATGCTTAAGCAACCGATTTAAAAAAAAACTTCGTTGCTATTGACTCGTATAGTAATACATTATCTGTGATGTTGATAAAATCGATCGAATAATCCAAATTATCATACATTTTATTTTATTATAATTAATTTAGGGGCCTGATAATGCAATATTGCAGTGCAATAAAAATGTTGTAAATAAGTCTTATCAAAGAGACAACGTCAACGAAAAGTAGTTAATCTTATATTTGCCTAAAAACGAAATTTGATTTCATATTTCCCTCGAGGGATATGGGCGTTTACTTAACAAGAACGGTTAATGAGAAATTTTGAAAGAATAGAAAAAAATTGATCACGAGGCGGGATTAGAACCGGCGTCTTTTTACCAATTTTTTTTGTGTGATTTATTATGTCTATTCTCCAAAATTTGTCATTTATAAAGCATTTGAATGCTATAAAACTAAAAATTAAATTTAACGAAGGCCACGTTCCATCGATACAATAATGTAATTATTGAAATAATGTTTCGTATTGGTTGCTTTGGTTTTTAATCATATCAATAGATGGCGTGGGGTGCCCCCTAGACACATAAAACCGAAAGAGTAGAAGAAATTGGATTACTGTGGCGGGACCACGGGTGCCGAGAGTCTAGGCGTTGCTACGGTTTGCGAGGAGGGAGCCCAGCATGGCTTGCCACTGGTGTGCCTGTCCGGAGGACACG
>NC_052103.1:718270-727713 GCF_012273895.1 Zerene cesonia
AAAAAAAAAAAAAAAAAGGCGTTGCTACGGTTTGGCGAAAAGACACGGATGTCAATATTATACAACTAAAAATTAAAAAGAACTATTAAGTGAGAGTGTAGGGCTTATGCATGAAACACATATTAGTGCGCCTGGCTTCGCTCATAGTGCAAATATTGTCTATAGCAGGAATCTATCCAACATTGATAGAATTTGTAAAACCGGAGAAGCAGTCCTGAGACAAGCGCACTCAAAAATCAAAACTTTTTAGCTTTATATTCATATATTTATTGACTATGTCGAATTTTCCACAGTATTTCGTTAGATTAGTTTTTGTGCGGGCCTTTTTGTTCGGTGATTTTTCCATCTAAGAAAATAAATATATCTTATTTTTTGTGAGCCAGTACTAAAGCATCGAAGTACTTACACTGATTAAGCCAAAGTATATAGGAAGCAGTACTATCACGATGGAGTTTAAAACAGACTACATTATATTTTCTGTCTCCTGACTCCATCATCAGATCAGTTCCATAATACCAGATTACATTTAAATAAAGTTACATACGTCTGCTAAACTTTCCCTTAATCGGAAAACGAAGTGGGTCGTAATGTACTCCTAAGATTTATTTCACTTCCCTGACTTTCCATCATCAGATTCTTACTTGATGATAATGGGTGCGTCTCCGAAGTATACTCGAACAAAATGAAAATTGAATATATCGGTTTATAATTGCCGAAAATATCCACCATACATTTAGAAATTAAAGACTTTTTAACGGATTTATTCATTTATTATTAACCCGACGTTTCAAAGACTTTACAGCGAGCGTGGTCACGGGGAGACTCCCCGACTTTATTATTATATTAAACAGATTTTAAACGCGATTTATTCAATAATATAATGAATAAATCGCGTTTAAAATCCGTTAAAATGTATTTAATTTCTAATTGTATAATACTCGCGTAAAATCAAACACAAGAAAATACTATGTCCACCATACATATCAAACATACACAAATAATTGTACCTTTTTTTTAATAAATTACTGAACCGCCTTCAAATTGTCAGAATCAAATTTAAATGGGACCACATGGGAGGAATCAATCTTAATGTTGTAGTCGAGTACGCTTCGGCACGAATTGGGCCAGCACGCACCGGAGAAGTACCACACCCCACAGAATACCGGCGTGAAATAGCATATTGCTGTGTTTTGTTCAGTGCGTGGGGGAGTCGGAGGCCCTTATCTTTTTCCTTACCCATGCCAGTTCTTTTCTTTATTCCTCTCATCAATCCTTTCTTATTCCCATTCCAATTTGAAGTCGGCAATCCATTTGTGGAGGCATTAGGTCTGCAATTGACAGTATGCCTCTCCAAATGTTCATGGGCGGTGGTAGCGCTTTACCATTAGGCCACCAGCCTAGCTCCAATGCCGACTATGACAAAAAAAACACTACACAGAAAAATATTAAGATTCATCTCACGCCATGCCACGACATTTCTTCACCATGCTTTGCTGTATAGAGCAGTAAAAAGAGCGAAGTCCCGTGTCCCCTACTGGGGTATGGGATGATATACGTCTGTTTCGCTGATCAATTTTCTTTATGGACAAGTTGGTGATCAGCCTTCTGTTTCCTGCCAGACCAAGACTTCTTTTTTACGTCCCCACTGCGAATCGTACCCAGGACCCCTCGGTTCTAAACTTTTACTATTGTACCAAGGAGGCAGTCATTGGCGATTGGAACAGAATTTTTTCACGATTGTCTCCTCGACATGTGGTGTGGTGTGAAATTGACTCATAAACATCATCATCAGTCTATACGTGTCCCCTCTGCTGGGACATAGGCCTCCTGTGAGGGTTCAGGCCATAATCCACCACGCTGGCCAACAGTGGGCTGGCAGATGTCACATGTCGTCGAACTTTTGATTCTTGGACATGCCGGTTTCAAAATGTAATACTTAAAGGAATCTTGCGCAATAAATGTAAATAAAAATCATTAAAACAAAAAACTAATTTAATAATTGGCTAATGTTTCATTTCAATCGAATTACGAGTGGGTACAAGACTAACGTGGATTGATCATTTTAAATTATGAAGCTTAAAGTATAATCAAACACAAATCATCGTTATAAGATCCTCTTTATTTCTATGAGTACGATCGGGTGTTATTTTATTAGATATTTATTATGAAGACTTCTTTATTGGATATTTGGAGCATGGCTACTATAAAAATGAGCTAAAAAAAATAGTTGAAATAATTCTCCAAAATTATTAAATAATGATATTCCTCAGCACAATCCTTTTGAAACTTATTTGCTATAAATTTTGTGTAGGATTGCTAGTTTAGGAGATAAAGAAAACACTGCGTAGCACTCGTTTCAAGCTGGCGATGCGACAAGAGTAAATCTACAAACTTGAAGTTAAGCGTCTACTAGCCCCTTTATATAAAAGCCCTCTAAGGAACCCACGCCTCAAAGACTTAAAATATTTTAATCGACTAGTAGGCAGTAAGACGGGTACCATATTATATAAAAAAGAATTAAAAAAAAACTAGATCGACGAAACGAGGAATAAAACGTACAATTTAAATTAAGAATTTACAAAGGAAATGAAGATCATAATCCGTAATCCCTTTTATGAATGAGTGAAATTTTATCGAGTGTTCATTGTTATTTATTATCAAGTCATTCAAAGCATTAAGCTTAATACAGTATTTCCTATTGAATAGAGAAAATGATAAGCGTATCGTAAAATTATGGATGTCATAAAATACGAGTACCAGCAATAAACATTCCTAAATAAATAATAAAATACGTAGTTAGAAAAACTAAAATAATTTTTTAATGATAGAATCAACAAAATTTTCTCACTAGGTCTATATAGGTATATATATATATATATATATATATATATATATATATATATACGCTATTTATATATATAGAAATAACTTAATTCTGGCGACCCTATTTAGGATAATACGATAAATTCATGAAATTATTATATTGTCACAGATCCTTGAAAAGTATTCTCAGTTTGATTCAAATCTTAAAGTGGGTCAAAATCTTATAGCATAAATACTAAAAGCATGTTTAATGTCGTTTACAGAATTAAAAAAATATGCCGTGATTGCTGTAGTAATCGTTGTTATCGTAAAGGTACTTTACTGGTCTCCCGTTAGGTCTCCCAGTAGTTTAAGATTTAGTCTTTACGTAAGTCACGTGACTGCTGTTGAGATTTTGAGGTTTAAGAGAGATTGCAGGTTAAAGAGATCGCGTCAATACACACAATATGGAATAACTAATTTATGCAACATTTGATGATAAATGGATCTACAATACTTAGATCTTTTCTCTACAAAAAAGCTCAGAAGCGTCATTAAAAGCATAATTTATTTTTCAGTAAAATAATAAAACATAGATGTATTTCTTTTCTAATTTCTCACCAATAGCGTATGCAAAAACACTATCTGTGTCTGCATCTAGTGTTATCAATGATCATAGGTTATTTCAGTGGCGTAGTGTGGTAGCGGAGGTCGGGGGCATTGGAAGCGCCGGTAGGCGGCGGCAATGCCATTGATTACTTTAGAAAATAAACAACTACTTTGATATTCAGACAAACAGAGAGACTGAAACTTCGTTGACAATCCACAGACACGGCCATCCACAGTTTCAGTAATAAAGTCATATTTTATACTTTGGGCATACATTTTTCGCACATTTTGACAGGACACAGAAGGCACCTACTTGTTCATTAAGAAAATCTATTAGTGAAACAGATGTTACATATCATTTAACCCATACACTACTAGGGAACACGAGACTTCACTTTCACTTCTAAAGGATTAGCCCAAAGGCATTCCCTTAGGCCTAAAAGCACTCAACAAACCAGAAATAAAAAACTATTTCAAACTAAGTAGTTAGACCTGATGGATGGATATATAGACATAATTGAATATTTGAAAAAATAGTTAATTTTCCTTCTATGTTTTTCAAGTTTTATCATAAATTATATGAAAGACGATCAGAAAACTTTTATAAATAGTTTCATTTTAATTTCATTAAAGTTTATTAACTTTATAAAATCTTAATAAGCACTTTACTACGAAAGAGCTGAGTGGGGAAATTTTTTTTAAAGAAAGGAAGAAAGAAAGCTTATTAAAAACTCATAGAAGTAGTGGTACATTTGTCCTATGAGGTAAAGGGTCAAAGGATTAATTACGTATAATGACTAAGCAATTTTTCACACAACTCATGTGACAGCTGAAATTTCGTTAATCTGTGATAAAATATGTGCAAAGGTCAATTCAAATAATATAATGTCACTAGCTGCAACCGGCAAACGCTGTTCTGCCTTACTCTTATCATTTAGGGGTATGAAAAATAGATGTTGGTCGATTCTCATAGATACCGGATAAGCACAAAAAATATCATCAAAATCGGTCAAGCCGTTTCGGAGGAGTATGGCAATGAAAACTGTGACACGAGAATTTTATATATTAGATTACATAGTATATACGTCACACGCACGACATTCACTTTTATGATACTGGTTTCGAAAATTTTATTTTATTAGTAATACTTATTACTTTCAAATTAAAGCAAGGGTTTTTTTTCGCCATGCCCATTCTATGTTTTTCCCATTGTATGAAATAAAATACGAATTGATCTTATGCATTTAATTTAAATAATAAATAACATATTTAAATGAACATTGCCTATGGAATATAACTACTGAATCTGTTCCAAGACCTCTTTAATTTTACCATTCTTGCTTCTGTATTTCTTCATATTGACCTTAACTTTTACACTGATTTTGAGCTTCTTCAGAATTTTATTGACGTCTTCATCGCTTTCATCGCTTTCGTCGCTTTCATCACTCTCTTCATCTTCATCTTCATCCTCCTCTTCTGGTTCTGGAGTCACATCTGGTGCGGATGTTGTAGGCACTGTTGGTGGCAGCGTTGTTGCAGGTGGTGCTTCTGTTGTGGTTGTTGTTGGCGCAGCTGTTGTTGTTGTTGGCGCAGCTGTTGTTGGTGGTTCATCGTCTAAATTCTCGAAGTCGATGCCAGTGACTTCTTGGTACCAGGAATGGAACGGTCCCGGGCGGATGAAACCTGAATTACAGTTAAACCTTATGTACCATGTTGTTTTTTAAGTTTCCTTATTTGTACAATTTTTGTTGAAGATTAAATAAATAATTAAAAATGTGATTTATTATTATCTTCTATTTCTATATTATCTTCTATCTCTATATTATTTACTTCTATTCTATCTCTATAAAGTTTTTCTTTATTTTGTATCAATGTGGAAGAAACTTATATATTCAGGTGGCGAAACGGAGTTCGCCGGGTTTGCTAGTCTACTATATAAAAATAAGTCGAGTTTTCCTTCCTGACGCTATAACTCCGGAACGCACGAACCGATTTCCACGTTTTTTTTGGCTGTATGTGAAAAATGATGTTCCCGCTTTTCTGTTGAAATTTTTCCTGAATTTTCTTTGCTATAAACCTCACGGAGCCCGAGACCTTTCTAACGATAAAAAAACCGTGGAAATCGGTTCGTGCGTTCCGGAGTTATAGCGTCAGGAAGGAAAACTCGACTTATTTTTATATAGTAGATATGAGTTAAAATGATTGTCATAAAACTGCTGTGACATAACGTTAAAAAACTATCGTATTTTAAAGAAATGTTTGGTAAAAACTGTCTACAAACGAACAACTAAGGAGTTATAAAACGCCAAAATATAAATAAGACATAATATGATTTTGAAGTGATTCAAAACAGTAAATATCTGAATGAATCAGAGGTGGCTCTACGTAAAATTGTACACGTTTACATTTAAAAAATATCAATATGAATTTTAAAGACCGCGTGATTCGATAGGACCACAGATAACATAATTCTCTATGGTAGAATGCAGCCATATGAAAGTAAGAGAATCTCGCTTACTATAAAACCAATTTTATATCTACGATACATAAATCACGTAAAATGTTTTCAAATATTGCAAAATAAAAAGTATTTCTTTTTATAAAATGCTCTATATCGTCTATATATTGCTTATCATCGTTATCAGACCATATAATATATTCTTAATTGCACGGCCTATAAGGGTTAATTGTGAAATTTACATGAAGGTTATATGTAAAACCAACACCAGTTAGGTTAAATTAATTCAATTTGGATGACTCACCAGCAGGGTGTCCCGAGTGGCAGCCTCCGCTTTGAGCGCCGGCCACGAAGCTGCTGATGCCCACGAGCACGCGCACTCCATCTGAGTCCGTGTACACCAGAGGACCACCGCTGTCTCCCTGAAATTATGTACAGTGGACGTGAAGAATCTGCTGTCCGAAACTACAGCAACACATATTAGCTGCACGCACGACTCCGCCCGGGTAGTCTTAATTGAAATAATATAAACTATGCTATCTTTTAAGTTGGATAAAACTGCACATGGTGTGTTAATTTGATTAAAATCGGTTGAGTAGTCTAGGAGTCCATTGTTGACAAACAACGTGATACCTGATTTATATAATATATTAAGATAACGGAATTTAAAAGAGTTTCATAAAGTTGTTTTTGTGGTAAATTACATTGTATGTTATGACGATTGAAGGTACTTCAAATGAAATCAAGTCTAAATGTCATCTAAATGTTTCAGTTTGAATTTAAAGAAGTTCTATTAAACAATTAATGTTTATGTTTATTAATAGACGATTAAAGTAATTTATTTTAAACCTACGAATTGACTCACGCAATAAACGTCAATCCAGTTTCATTCCATTAATTTTTAAATACGACGTTCATGTCCAAAAAGCTATTTTGAAATTTTTGTAATAACAATCTTATGAATGAGAGATAATTTTATTAGCACGTATTATAATTTTTTACATTATTTAATCTGGAACTAGATAGGATAGAGAAGAAGAAAGTGTAACGATGAAAAAACATTTAAAATATAAGGGATCGTAGTCATGATAACACAACTCGTCTAAAAACAAAAGCTCCTTGTATTGAATTGTAGCAAACATATATATAAGTAGTTTTATGCATTATTTTTTTCAAAGGGAATATTTTTTCTAACAAGCATGAGAAACGAAACAATGTAATCCTAAGACTTGGCAAGGGATAAAAGAAAAAATATGCATGTACTATAAATTGAGATCTTTCTGTTCTGTTTCTGGTTTTTCTTTCTGGTATGTTTGTTTAGCATGCCTATGTAGCCACTCTAGTCATATAATAGCTTGCGTGCTCATTTGTATACAAGAAATTTTCCAAATGTTGCAGTTAATTATATATTATTCTCTGTCCGTGTTGCATATATAGCCTTATATCACTCGGAGAACGCGTATATATCCAACGATGAAAGTTATACGTAAATCAGTCCAGTAGTTCCTATGATTAGCTCTATGAAACAAAAAGACTCTTCAATTCTACTTTACTGTATAGTTTCAAATACCACCTGAAGTACAATACCCGTATTTTGAAGTTTTACGTGAGGACACTGGTCCAAAACACAGACACTTTCTAGATATCTATTAATATGGGACACCAGCAGTAGTCTAGCCACGATTTTTATCAGAGAGTCAAACAAACCTGGCAGATGGATTGCGAGGTGACGTTGTAGTGGCGAGCGCATATGGAGTTAGCGTTCACCACGCTGCCAAAGGTTCTGCTGCAAGTGAACTGCTCCACACCCACCAAGTACACCCACTGCAGCACGTCTGTTGTTAAACCTAAGACCATACAGAGGATTAGCTCCTTGTCGTAGCTTTGACTGGTTTGACCCAGTATAAAATGATTATTTTTAACAGAAAACTGCTAACTTTGCCTTTAAATCGTCAAAACTGAACCAAAGTTAAACGGATAGAAAGAAGCCAGCCGCTTTCAAATAAAAAAGACACCAGCTTTAAAATCATTTCATACAGTCGAAAGTTCTGAAATCTTCTCCTATTTTTAAAGTTGCTTGAAAATAGCCTATGTTACTCTTAAATAGTGCAACTTATTTTAAGATTTTTACATGACTGGGCCATGACATCTCCAATCAAGGATAATTTCACTGCGGGAAAGCAAGTCAACCTAAGCTCTGTCGTTTTCTCGCATGTAATTACTTCGTCTTTGAGACGTCATTGTATTCTGATTTTCAAATTGAATAAAGTTTTTATTAAAACTGTTAAATACGTACAATTATATTGGCAGAAACTGTAATATAGAATAACTATATATATTAGAATAGCGAAATATGAAAATCGATGTCTTGTTATTCCAAAATTAGTCGTAACATTATCATTATATTTATTTAAATAAATGCATTTATTTTTCAGTTGTCCAAATTTTGCTTTAAGTACATTTTATATAAAGGATATAAAAGATACTGAAAATATTTAATCCTTACCATTAGTCCAGGTCCTGCCCCATCCACTGGCGATTAGCTTGTCACCGGCGTACTCCCTGTGAGCGTCGGCTGACGACTGCAATTTGACCCTTTGTAGGTTTGCTGCGATATTAAAAAGTTTAAGTATTTATATATATTTTGTATCCACTGAACATAGATCAAAATGATAACGTAAATTTAAAGGTTAATGAAGTCTTGTTAGTGGCTGTATTGAAAACTAGTTTCCGTACGGAAAGAAAGTACAATACGTGTAACGTGTGATATACCTATAGGTATATTTATCTGTTTTATCCGTGTCAATTGGTCGAACTCGAGAATTAGCATCTTTTTTATTGCTTTTAGTTCATGTATTTTGCATAAATTTAGTCCCAAACTAATTAATCCAAAATACTGTTTTTCCGTCTTGAACTGGTTTGTAAATAAACTTGCTGACGAGAAAAATGTTTTGTTATAAGAAAAAATCATATAAACTAACAATAAAATGGACGCTCGTATCCTTTACCCTACCCTATCCAGTCCAATTCTATATTCCTGTCGTCAATCTTTTCCTTATTCAATACCCCTAAAAGCGCGCATTTATAGCGGCCCCACCTCTGCAAATGTTCATGGCCGGAGGCAATCGTTTACTATCCGGCGAACCTCTAACTCAATTTCTCGCTATTACATAAAAAAAAAATTACTCACCAGAGAATACCATGGGTTGTTGCAGTTTCACTAGAGCGACGTCATTGGGCTGTACAACGCCGGGCGCGTTGGAATTGAAAGTGGGGTAGTTGTACCATTCAAAAGACTCAGATGCGTATTCGGCGTTTTGCATATGGACGAGTCCTCCAAGGATGGTAACTGAGATGTAGCTGGAAATATTTAACACTAACGTGAACACACTTCGATGTTTTTAAGGTTTTGCAATAGAAAAAGTGTTGTGTAAAAGAAATGAAATACATGAATGATAAGGGGGCGTCCATAAATTACGAGAAAGAAATAAATTATATAGAATATACTTAGTCTGGCCATAAATACTGTTACACTTAATTATAAAAAAATATTACATTTGAATTTCGAATCTGT
>NC_052103.1:728713-740198 GCF_012273895.1 Zerene cesonia
AATAAATGTTATTTGCAGTTAACAATTTTCTTTTTTCTTTATTACAATATTTATGGCAAGACTAGGTATATTATAAAGATATTTAAATTATAAAGAAGCCATTGAATTTATAAAAGAGAGAGGAAAATATTATATAGCATACAGTTAGTATATATACATACATATAGTATAAGTAAATAAATAATAATTAAACATATTTGTCAGTAGTTAGAGTATTGTAAGCAGATAGAAATTAGAATAATAGCACAGAATTATCACAGGAATATAACCTAGATCTTAGAAGGCCTGAGTCGCTGCATAATTCTATCAATTAATCAAAGAATTTTATACCAAGCGGAGCTGTGAATGAGTCTGGCTTGGAATAAAATGAAGTATAATAATAATGATTAATTTTCAAGATAATTAACAGTCAAAATGTATGTATTGATAGTGTCGTAAGATAAAATCCAAGTAAGTAAGGTGATATCGAAACATAACAAAAGATAAAATTAAAAATTAGCAATAAATTTAGCAAAAGAAGATTTTGAAAATCATGAGGCAATATCGTAGAAGCATGAGTTTTATTTATTCATTGAAATTTTATAAAATGTTTACAATGTATGTACATCTAGGTAGATTTAAACACAGTAAATTTAATGAAGAAATAATGATTAGGATATTCGAGCTACCAGCTATATTACGTACTTGGCAGTGCAGTGAGCAGCGGTGATTACCCATTGCTCGTGGATAGCTGAACCACCACAGCCGAGAATCCTGAACTGATTGTCAAGGATTCTGACGGCGACCTGGTAGGGGATCTGGCCGGGAACCGCGTCCCAACCTGAGACAATGCGGCTATTGGGCCCATCTGAAACTGATTGTTTGTTCGTTTATTTTGACGCTATCACCATGAAATCTCGATATCATCTGCGTCATCAGCAGGGACATTAGTAATGTTTTTGATATAGGCCATAATATGAAACCACATGAATTATTTAGAAGAGTACTCTTTATTCCGGAACATGAAGTTATCATAATAATTTTCATTAATTTATTTATCTTATTTAAATCTCTTAGTAAGATGGTTTGTTTCAGATTTAAAACAACATTGTAATTGTATGCTCACAAAAACATGTGCAGATTAGTATATCATGAACGCAATTGGTTTATCTCAAACGAGATTAATCATCGTGGCTTTAATTCGATCAGGTCTATCTTGTTATTAAAAGTATTTGTAATTTTCGGATATTTCAATAATTCAGAATGTCAAGTCAGAATGGTTGTTATTAATCGTTAAATAACATTATATATTAAGGTAGCTTCGTGGTATTTTCATTGTATCAAATTTGTGCCATGATGTTTTCAAAAAACTATAACGATACATTATGAATTATATAAAACATTTTTCCTAATTGTTTTGAATGCAGTAGATTATATGATCATAAACTATATAGTTTAAGGCATTATACAAGCGCTCATGTTGTCACTTTAATCTGTTTATGGTAACCAGCAAATAACCATATGATAAAGAGAGAATGCAATATCGTATCCCTTTGATCAAAATCAAATGACGCCAACAAATAATGAATAAACACAATTTAATTTTATCTTATAAAGAGAAATCATAACGCGCGACTATTTAAACGCTTTATTATCTAAATAAATCAATTTCGATAACACTTAATCCTAGGAATAGTTCTGATTGTTTCTTCGGTGATTAAAGTTGCTTTGGCGCTTAAGGAAATTGATTCCATGATAATTAGGTATTTAATATAATTGATTGGATAGATAAAATATTTTTTTCCTTTTGAAGTTCGCTATCTGTATTGTATTTGGAAAATTTATATCTCCTGCGCAACTGCGCAGCTAACTTTAGGTGTCTTGATTCTATCAAACGCGAATTCTTTCAGAAACATCATTATCATCATTAAGTCTCTGTTTTACAATATATAATGAAGAAAGTCTTTCAACCATACATAATATTAGTATAGCTTTTTATACTGACGTTAAGAGAATACATTTAAAATACATAGTCATAAGTATAAAGTAATTATTTCTATATGAGACTTACCTGCGGATTTTAAATTTTCAACATAAGTTGCAGATATAATCTGCTTTGCTGATGCCTGAAATTAATAAAACATAAAATGAAATTTGCATTACTGTCTCACCTATGCGTTAGAAATTACACACAAAATATATATTTGAAAGGAAGCGTTTAAAATACATAATATACTAACTAACAGTCTGGCATAAGACCAGTTTACGCGCCAATCCAGTACTAAAAGAATCGTTAGACCACTTAGATTAAAATCTGTCGAATCAAATATTGTGATATCTGTGAATCCGGTGTCATCTGTAACGTTCGTAGTCTGTGGCAAATTCATATATGATGAAATATGCAATGACATTGGGAAAAACATTGGCAGTTTTAATCCTCCTCTGACCGGGGACCACTTTCGGCTGTGGGCCCTTTGCATTTTACTGACTTGCCACCATACATTTACGACATGTGAAATTTCCTTACTATTTAACGTATTATTTTTCACCAAAATATATATTATGCGAATATATTGAATGTGTAATGTTCCGAGAATTTATTTTTCCAGATGTATATTAGATGCAAGTTCGGAGCTGACAGAGCCACGGCGCTCTGGAGGTTTGTGACGCTCCTTATTCCATGTTTTTTTATAAGCCCAAGCAGATTCAACCGATTTATCGAATTCGTCAAAAAAGTCATTACACGATTGAACGGTTTCATATTGATAGATTATAATCTACGGAAAATAATGCATTTCATTATAAGCATTAGGTATGTTACGGATAAATAGATTATATTCTAAATGTGTTTACAACTTTACTTCGACTAACAGCTTAGCTTGGGTTAACGCGTAAAGTGGTCTAATTCCAGACTTTTGTTATATAAATGTATTTTAAAAATTTCTTCCAAATATACATATTTACACCTATATATAATCACTACATAGTATTTAGCAAAGTCGCTTCCCGCGTTCGTGTGTATGCATACTTAAATCTTTAAAACTGTCAAACGGATTTTGAAGTTTTTTTTTAAATAGGTAGAGTGATTCAAGGGAAGGTTTAAATATGTATAATAATTAATAATATACATTAAACCACTCCTCAATTAACGCGTAAATCCGCGGGCAAAAGCTAGTATTATGTATAATGAATTTCATCCAGAGACAGAGATTAGCAATGTCTTCGTGATAAACTGTTTAACATTGATTAATTTTCACAGACTGCGGAGCAAACGGTTTAAAGATATAAGCTGAAACGTCCAATTCGTACGACATAACTGCTTGTGCAAGTTCATAAAGTATTATTTAATTTAGATTTGAGTTAAAAATATACCGATTTTAGCTTATATTTTTTAAACTGATTTTTTGGTCTGTTTTTTCGAATAACTTTTTTTTCATTGTTTATGATTAATTGTTGTATCTACCGTCTATTATAATTTTTACACTTTAATCTGTAAGTAATACTTACTTTATATGATTACACTAATTAGCTGATTACATTAATTAGCTGACCCGGCGAACTTCGCAACGCCATTGACCTTTTTTCGAAACATTTATCCGTATCTTTTACCTTTTAAACCTTCCCTGGACTATTATATACTATTATATATTACTATATATAAAAATACATCAAAACCAACATTATCAAAATCGGCCCCGCCACTCTTGAGTTTTAGCGAGACTAACGAACGCAATTGATTTTTATATATAAGATTATAAACTTATTGGGACTTTAACCCATATTTAATTTATCTGATTTTTATTTTAGCAAAACTTACAATGTTGATCTGAAAATACAATTTAGTGACAAGACAATATACGACTAAAAATAAACTAAATTTATCGCATTTATTCAAGACCAAGAGTGATGAAATATATGAACAAACTTACCAAATGGCATAATAAAGCTACAAAGACTATTTTGCTCCACATCTTGACTACCACTACTTCTTTATTCGCTACTGGCAAACTTAAATACGCAGGTTCGCAGTAATTAGTAGATAAAATTATTAATTGACTGATTAGCTTTGATTTATTGATAAGATATTGGGTGGCACTTGGCAGTGAGATTTTAAGGTTACTGCGTTTCGCTAGAAGCTGTTTAATGTACAAAGGATATATCTACAAGTTTTTATTATTGTATAGTATTGACGTATAAATATTATATTTAGTAGACAAAAGTTGAGACTATGACGTGAAAAGGACATGGGTAAGACTGCTAGACAAAATTCTACTATTCAAAAGTATAAGCGGTTACGTCAATAAACAATAATTAAATTAATTATTTTACGTGTAAATGTTCTGGCTGTTTCTGTAGTTTCAGACTCTATTACTTGCGCCCCGCGGTTTCATCCGCGTAAGTCTGTATCCCGTAGGAATATCGGGATAAAAAGCCTATGTTTCATTCCAGCTGGTCAGCTATCTACGTACCAAATTTCATTGCAATATATTGAACTGCAATAGTTTTTGCGTGAAAAAGTAACAAACATACACATACTCATACATCCATCCTCACCAACATTCATTAATAATATTAGTAGGATGTGAAGAATGAAGAAATGCAATGAATTACAAAATATGTAATGGCACTGATTCTGAACTTCATTACTACGTACAATTCTTATTGGTTACCAGTATAATGCAGGACTGAATGCTATTGGTACCTTATTAGTTACCATTAAGTAGTATTTAAGTCCTGCAGTACTGCATTTTCTGTTAATTGTGAGGGCTTTAGATGATAATATACCGTTTATTTTACGATGACATCAGAAAGCTGGATTAAAATTGAAGTTCTAGTTCACCAAAGCATGCAAAAAAGAGAGATCTACATAATAGAACTATGCAGTAAGAAGGAAAGACAGGCAAAAAGTAATTCGAATAACCTTTAACAATAATATTTCTAGTCTTACACTGCACCTGTCACTTCCATTTTTTTGGTGGGAGTCGAACTGGCTTCGGCACGAATTGGGCCAGATCGCACAGGGGAAGTGCCACACCTCCACAGAAGACCGGCGTGAAATAGCATACTGCTGTGTTTCGTTCGGTGAGAGCCGAAGGCCCGCATCCTTTTCCTTACTCTTCCCAGTCCTTTCCTTTATTCCTCTCGTCAATCATTTCTTAATCACTTCCAAATTTGAAGTCGGCAATCCATTCGTAGAGGCCTCTCCAAATGTGCGCTTACCATCAGGTGACCCACCAGCTCCATTGGCGACAATGACATAAAAAAATCTGTTCCAACACCTCTTGGATTTTCCTTCTATCGCTTCCATATTTCTTCATATTAACCTTGACATTGACGCTGATTGAATAAACTCAATATTCAAAATTTTACTTCTCACATCACTTTCAGCACTTTCATCGTCCTCTTCTGGAGCTGGAATCCTAATCTTAGGTGCAGCTGTTGAATGCAGTTTGCAGGTGGTGCTTCGGGTGTTGAGTCATCAATTTTTCAGTACGGGTCTATAAAACAATTTCACCTAACTGCATGTG
This sequence comes from Zerene cesonia, assembly GCF_012273895.1. Lineage (NCBI taxonomy): Eukaryota > Metazoa > Arthropoda > Insecta > Lepidoptera > Pieridae > Zerene > Zerene cesonia. Next base: position 734,221 of record NC_052103.1, read on the forward strand.
TTCCCATAACAGCAAAGTTATCATTTATCTCAACTGAACCGTCCATGTGATGAAATTTATTCGATCGTCGTGTAAGGTACAAAGTCTGTAAGAGATTTGCGTAGTACCTATTGAAACTTAGTGAATACGAGAACTCGTGAATGATTAAAACCCAGTACGAATTTGGTTGAAATTTTGAATAAAAATAAATGACATCTAGCGAACCAGTTTCGGAAAACCCTAAATGATTTAAACAATTAAATATTTTCCCGCGCTTTTGGGCTCGGGGCAAAGCTAATTCTAGTATTTTTACATTCTAGGATTATCATCATATTAAAATTATTAATAACGCTATATACACTTACACTATATAATTCTTAGTGTAAAATAATGTAGTGAGTAGTAATAGATAATAGTAAAGTTTATCATTGAGTTCGTAATAATAAAAACGATATGTATCAGCATACGTGGAAGTAATATTTATATTATTTTATTTAAAAAATTTAATCTAGGAATCAATTAATAATATATAGTAACAATATATAGTATAATTGTAAAAAAGCAGGAGATGCTCAAAGAACTGATATATAATTATATGCTTTTTTAATTATACTGTAATTGTTTATTGATAAATTCTATGATTAAAAATTATTTACTATTTTTTACTTGATTCTATCGTTAATTCGTGTTTTTTAACGTATATTTTTCTTTTGATTCGAGATAATAAGATAAACTGATGATAATATTGTATTGTCATTTTTGTCACCGATCCTTGATAAGTGGAGGTACAAAGTTTAAACTAAACTATTGAAGTGGGTCAAAATCGAGCACACGTGAGTCAGTTACATGAAAACATACAGATGAAGGCAATAAAGCGTGTTAATAAATCCTATAAGTTTATATATTATTTAATCCTAGCGATCCTAATCAGAATAATAAGACGAACTGATCAAATTATTGTCTTCGATCCTTGATAAGTATCCAAAGTTTGAATAAAATCTGTTTTTTTAAATTTGGAGCCGGTTACAAAACATACAGATGAAATGGAAATAATACTTTTTTAAAAGCGTGTTCATTTTTTATACGAATTAAGAAAATACTGTATAGATTAAATATATTTTATTTTGATATGTGGTTACAAAAAAGACGGGCTACTTTTTGTCACAAAAACAAATGGAAAATTGTATCGGGCAGTGTTGTAATATTATAACAATATAGCAATGATATCTTTATTATATCTGTCGCCAAATCGTAGAAATCGTTAGATTATAATATGATTATAATCTTACTGGCTAGATTGTAATCTATCGAACAATAGCGATCCGCAACACTTGCTTGCAATTTACGTTGACATCTTGTGTGAGTGGAGGGGACCAAAGGATGCTTCGCAGTGTGGAGGATCTCCTACAAGCTGTGTCAGCACACTCGTCACATCCTCTGCTGAATGAAATCAGCTGTTATATTATATAGCGACAAAAATCTATAATGTAGCAAATAACCTAGATAAAAAAGAAGGTGGAGGAAGGAGGAGGAATTAATTCGACATTCAAATATTGGCGTCTGTTCTAAATATAACAAAGTTACAGGGGGTCGAAAAATGCCTGAATGTATAATATAAATAGAAAAGGATGACCGTATAGCCGACCATATGACTGCCGCGCAGATATGCAGATTAAAACTTCCAATAGAAAAGAATACGTAATGTGTTAATATTTAATACTATATCTTTATCACAATCATACGATAATATAAAAAGAAAATGACAATGTATCCACAACTATAATAAAACTACACGCTTATCCCGGATATAAAGATTCCTGTTTTATTCTAAGGTAGCATTTAATCGGGATATTCTAATAATATATCCTATTACCCAAGTCAGCTTATACATTGTTACAGACAAATTTATTCAAAATCCGTTCAGTAGTTTCGTTTTAGTTTTTAGTAGCGTGATTGACAGACAACAAACAAATTTTCACATTTATAATATTAGTGTGAAGTGCGATTAAATTTTGATTAAATTTAAAATAACTCAATTCTATGTTGTGATCCCATTTTCATCCTCTAATGCCTATATTTTCAAGTTAATTAAAATTAATTTATCATTGTTGGCAATAATTATATAGTCCATTGAAATATCACATTTATCTTATCGTGTGTTTCTCAGAGGACGCAATTTGATTTCGTGGATGTATATATTGGTTTGGTAGTTGGTTAGTAATAGCTTACTTTAAATTGTGTGATGTTACCCATATTTATATATACTTATATCTTCAGTGGCGTAGCTAGAGGGACAAGGGCCCTGGTGCATAGGGAAAGAATCGGGCCCTCCTCCCCTCTTTCCGCCTTCCTCCCCTCTTTCAAAGATGAGGTTAGAGGGCCCCCTGAGCTCCGGCGCCCTGGTGCACTGCATCACCTGGCCCTATGATAGCTACGCCACTGTATATCTTAATAAAAGTGTTCACGTTTTATATCTGAAACTAGCAATCCTACAGAAAATTTCACAAAACAGTTTCCTTTTGTCAAATTGGCTAATTGAATTAGTTGCCTATAATTTTCTTTCCATAATTGTAATAAAATTATGTATTTTCGAAAATATGCTAAAACAATATTGAGAAAATTGATATTTCTGTATTTATATATTAATATGTATATTATTAATAATATAATATTATTAATAAATTAAAATAATATCAATATAAAAAGATTTTCATAGAGCTAAGCAAGAACCTTGTATGTCCGTATATTGAAAAAAGTGATCTGACAAACATTTGACAGATGTCAATATTTTACTTTTGTATTGTCTATGCTTATTAGTCATTCACGTCAATCGTAAGAATTAAGGATTTTTGATGTGCGATTAAAGTGCTTTTCCATTTATTTTTTTATGAAAAATATATTCCAGCAATGCTATGGAGGGTTTTGATACAAAAGGTGAGTGTTTTCAAAATATCCATGATCTATTCTTTTCCTGACACCTCTTCGTTTGGAAATAATCAAATGTTTTGTATCGTGACATAGGTCTTGTGTGGGCGATTCTTGTTTTGTGTTTAAATTATCTTTTGTTGTGGCTTAGTAATCAAAAGGATATAAAATTTATTGAATTTTAATGAGATATATAACCATGCCTTCGCACAAGTAAAACTATTGACGGTTCAATTTTTTTGGAAAACCTTACGTAGATTCTTATAAGAATATTGTTATATTCGTAAATATTCCTTTAAATTGATTAGCCTTCATGGTTAATATTACTGATATATAAAGTGTATCTTTTCAAATTTAATCAAACTATAAAAATCTAATCTAGAAATTGCTTCTAAAAATCTTAGATATCAGATATTAATGTATAATGATAATCCTACTATTACATAACTATTGATTGATTTAAACAGGAAAATGTTAAGATCAAGGTTGATAATATATACAGTATAATTGCAAAACAGATAATAACTGTTTTTAAATTTGTATGACATGATTTTCATCTGTTTCTTGTATATATCTGAAAATATTTCTTGTAATGTAATTTTTATGATCTCTTTACCAAGGCCAACCAGCATAGATGTAGTTGTGTATACAAACAAAAATAAAAAATTGTTAAATAAAAACTAAATGGCACACTAATGATAAAATCAATTAAATTGTCACACTTACTATCACACTCGCTAGTAATTATATGCAAGGTAATTATTAAATCTAGTATTATATATATCCCAATCAGGATAATAAAATAAACTCGTGCGATTATGGTATAGATTGAATAGAATTTAGAAATTAAAAACTTTTTAACGGATTTTAATCGCGATTTATTCTTTATATTATTCAAATTCAAATTTCATTATTCAAAATGATTTATTGTGATTCACAGGTTATTAGGAAGGTATTACATTATCTAAAGTTCTACTGTGATCTGCCATGTGGCGCACAATTGTCAATTTTTACATAAATAATTAATTAATAATCATATTTATACATATTTTCGTTTATACCAAGCACAAAATAACAAAGGCAAGATGTGTAATTTTATTGCCCATATTAAAATTTTATAGATATGTGTCATTGTATTTAGTTCAGTCAGTTATTTATTTATGATTGGTCAAAATATTCGTTAAGTGTGTAGAATGTCATTTCAGTTAAATAATCAAACAGAGATTTCTTAAACGACGCCAGACTGGTGCATTTTCTTATGTTCAGTGGTAATTTATTATAAATAATTGCTGCCATTACAAATACGCTTTTCTGGTACAGAGCCGTTTTAACGTTGAAGCGAACTTGGAGCTGATGACAATTTCGTTCACTCAACACTTTAGTATATAATTCAGGATGGCGTTTTACATTGATAGCTATTTCGTAGATGTATATACAGGCCAATGTTAATAATTGTAAATTTTTAAAATAGGGTCTACAGCTCTCTGATTTCTTTAAGTTACATATTGATCGAATACATCTTCTTTGGGCTATAAATAAATTGTTAATATTAGTGGCATTTCCCCAAAAGATTATTCCGTATCTCAGCCGTATTAACCCGACGTTTCGAACACTACAGCGAGCGTGGCCACGGGGAGTCTCCCCGTGGCCACGCTCGCCTTTATAATTTCTAAATGTATAATACTCTCGTAAAATCAAACATAAGTATATACTATCATTGTGTGTGTTTTTAAACTATATTTATTAACTGCATTATAGAGCTGTGACAATCAGCACTTGTAACTCAAAAAGGGCTGAATATATTATGATGCTTTTTGCTTAGTTGGATTTGTTGGATTTGTCTTTACTCCAGTTTCTATTTGTCCGAATTATATCAAATTTAAATGGGCTGACATGGAATGGCATCAGTTTTCTAATAAGAAAAAAGAATTATAAAAATGCCGTACAATTTATATACTTAGCTTTAGAAGTTGGTTAAAAATGTAAATAAAAATGTGGTTTGTATTGCACATTATATATGTCTAGATTCCATATTGAATGAGATGATTGCAATTTATGGCTGTATTAGATAAATCACATAGTTAATTATGAAACAAGCTTAATAATATGTCACTATATAGTATAAAACAAACGCTTTCCGCCGTCTGTGTGCGTGTATGCTTAGATCTTCAAAATTACGCAACAGATTTTGATGGGTTTTCTTTTTATTGATACAGAGATTCAAGAGGAATTAGTAAAATAACATCCATTAAACAACTCCGAATATAACGCGTGGGAAGCCGCGGGCAAAAGCTAGTGGAATTATAAAAAAATATCTTAACAGTTTTAACCAACTTGGCAAAATGATGAAGGCCTCAATTCTAACCGTATCTTTTTTATCAGTATGTATTAAAACACTGGGTCTGAATTATAAAAGATTTTAGATTTTCCTCCTTTATGCATTTCGTAATTACTTACTAGGTAGGTAAATACAGACAATATTACGATTAAATGTGGTGTGGATTCAAATATCTTCTATTTTTTTAATTAAAAACAGTGTATTTGTGGGCGAGTTATGATTATTATACATAAATATTCGCTTTTTTCTGTACAATTAGGTCACCCTCACGGAAAATTGGCGCCACGTTTTATTCTCTCATCCAGTTCTAGAATGAGGCAGTCGTAGAATCATTAGCCTAGATAGAAAAGATTCCAAATTCAAACAGAATTCTTTTTTAGTCTGTGGTACTTCCCGATCCTAAATCAGACCGATCTACCAAAACAAAACTGGAAGGTTCTGGAATCGTCTGAGTTGTTATTGTTGGCCATTGATAAAAAAAAAGTTTGTGAACTTTCTAGTTAAAAAAAAATTGTTTCTCATACTTTCGAAAATTTTGACAGTTGGATATGTATATCATCCATGTGTGTTATTACTTATAGTTGTTGCATAGTTCGCTTACATACCGCTCGAAGCATGCACCGTATTAGAAAGGACATTGTATATGTAACAAACAATTTTATTTGCGTAATAAATGACGCACATCCTTCAACATGACGAGGCTTTTTTCTGCCGCGTCTAACTCTTTAACTGAATG
>NC_052103.1:741198-745159 GCF_012273895.1 Zerene cesonia
CCTTTACGTAATTAGACCACTGAAGAACCGCCATACTGGTACAAATGACCTAGTAATTTGTGTCACCATCTCCCGGTCGTTTACGCAGGATTTTCCCGCCATATTTACCCGCCTTTTGTGCCAGCTTTTGTACGTGACTGCATTGCATAATATGACCCTTTATTGTCAAATAACTAAAATATTCTCTTTGCTATTGTTAAAGCATTAACTGATATTTCATAATTATTAAATATTTGAATGAATGTAAAAATATTGTATCGTGATGCAACCTTACAAATCGTAAGTCTTCAAACGTTTCACCTAGATAACCTACTATCCCACTAATATTTTAAACGCGAAAATAACTTTGTTAAATATAGCTTATACATTATCTAGTTATACAGGACGTTCGAAAATTACTTAAATTTTAGATAGGAAAAAATAAACTATTAATAAGATCATATTCTTTATCCGAACAGAAAGCTTCGATGTCATAAAACAACTAATTTACTTTATATGCATTTTTATCAGGTTAATTAGTGTTTAGAAATAAAAAGACAAACAATTGTATTAAAATAAATGCATGAATTCAAAATACGTTATTAATATTGTTACCTCTCATTACCTTTCCGATCAAATAGGTGTTTGTCCATCAACCTACAAGCTAAGTTTATCTCGGGCTTTGCACATGCGCTTAGCTACAAGCATCATGCATTTACCTGGATGTAGTCTTAATTAACTAAGCATGGAGAGAACGCGCTGCATATGTGTTCCAATTTCAAATTGTTATTGTGAAAAGGGGTGATTGGCGGGAATTTTTTTTTTTTTTGTTGTATACCTACAGCATGGTCTCCAGAGTATATGATAAAAACATGTTTTTTTTTTTTTGTTAATTGTAAACAACTGTTTTTGCAACTTCGCATGTTTGTTTTTTTTATGTTCACACTCAGCTTCGTGGCATATACCGTTTCACTCCTAATGTGGGAATTGCGTAAGTAAAAACATCATATTTAACGTAAGCGCGAGTGCCGATGGCAAAAGTAGGCACGTTGTCATTTAGGGGTGTTCGAGTAGTAGAGTAGAGAGAGTTTATAAATGGATAATATGAGTATACTAGCTGCGCCCCGTGGATTCACCCGCGTAAGTCCGTATTCCGTAGGAATATCGGTATAAAAAGTTGCCTATATGTTATTCCAGTTGTCCAGCTGTCTACGTACCAAATTTCATTGCAATCGGTTCATTAGTTTTTGCGTGAAAGAGCAACAAATAAACACACATCCTTACAAACTTTCGCATTTATAGTATTTGTGAAGTGAAGTAGATTAGTAGGATAGTAGGATTGGTAGGATAGGAAGTAGGAAATATAGACGAAACCGGGAGTTTAGTCGGCACCAGATTTGAACGTGTCCGAGTCGCAATTTTTCAAAATAGCATCACATTCGCTATAGTCGTATAGAATTGTTTTGCTTCACTTGTTTCTAGGAAAACGGTAGAAGATACAGCACGTACGTCGCGCGTTTCTTGAATATTTGTAATAGCGTTGACCTTGATCTTCTATGTACTTGGAGTTATTGTTTGTGTCTGGATTTATATTGTATGGATATTTTTGCTGCCACTTGAATGTTGTTTGAGAAAACAACTAGGTTCGCTTTGAAACGAGAGTTAAATAGATATCGTTATGTGTTTTTATCAAAACACGTCATTTTTATTGTCGACGGGTTTCCTATAAAACACAAAAAGAATCACTTCAGTCGGTTACAGGAGTGATTCTTAGAGGCACCATAGGATTGGTCCCATTTTAGAATTTATAGTGGTGCTTCCCTCCCAGGGACCTATTATAGAAAATTATTATTGACTAAACAATACAAGCACACACATATATATTCCATACAGTCGTTCAAAGAAAACTACACAGTTATCGCTCGGGGGGCGAGCCCGAGTTGCACACGTCTAGTTGTTAATAGCTCGGGACATCAAACAGGGACTGCACTTGTTTTGTTGTTTGTAGGAATATTATATTATAAGTTGCATGTAATCAATTTGCTGCCAGAGATTGCAAATCATAATCTCGTGCTTACAAGGATCTGCGTTAATTCCAAACGTTTTCAGTTTTTATTACGATATCTACTGTATCTCCTTATACAGTCGTGCTAACCTATCAATTTGTATTGAACATATAAAATTAAAACATCCAAAACTATTCATAAGTAGCGGATAATTCGCGTAGCAAACATACTATAGGTATAAAAAAATGTGCAGTTTAAATTATTTAGATATTCAAAGAGAGTAAAATTTATTGGGCGGCCTTAAGTGTAACTTAAGTGGTCTCTATCCCTTAATATTGTGTATACGTATTATGTATTAAGAATAAATTCTCAAGAAACAAAATGTCTAAATACTTCCTTGTTTGCTTTGTTTTATCCAATATATTATCATGTATTGATGTTTTAATAGATAAAACACTATTTTGATTTAGAATTTAATCATTATAGTGGCTATCACAGTATAAATCAAAGCATTGTTATCGTTTAAAACGAAATAATTATAGCACGTGACTTGTTTAATGATGTATATAAAGGTTTTACCCCGTATCTTATAAATTAAAACAACGGCCAAGTGTGAGTCGTATGAGGCCGGATTCTGTAACCTCTGTATATCATCATATCGTTTTCATGGGAATAAAGTAATTTCAGCCGAAGATACTCACTTTTTCAATGGAATAAACCTCCTTAACAAACTTAACGTTTACAAGCGTTCAAACTAATCAGTTTATCTTTAAAAAAACGCAAAAGTGATCGACTCATCTATCAACGCATAGGCTATACTACTGGAGCGATCTGACCAAAATTCAGATGCAAGCATATAGATATAGGCATCCACTAAGAAAAGATTCTGTTAAATTCCACTTCCAAAAGAGATGAATCTTGACCACACAGACGAAGCAGCGGGCAACAGCTAATTTATGAGAAATTTTGAAAGAATAGAAAAAACGCGTCACGGGCGGCCGAGAGGCTAGGCGTTGCTAAGGTTAGGCAAGAAACGCAGGTTCGAATCCTGCCTCGTGATCAAATTTTTTCTATTCTTTATAAATTTCTCATTTATAAAGCATTTCAATGCTATAAAACTAAAAATTAAAGCTAATTTATGATTAAACGTTATTGTTGCAGAAAGCCACAGCTGTGCCGGGTGTCTGAACGACTTGGGGGATGAGGACTACGTGTCGGCGCTGGGGCAGGATTGGCACAAGGACTGTTTTAGGTGAGATTGGTTTTAATCGACTTCAGAAAAAGTAGAAGGCGCTTGAGCCACTGCATTTCTATTTTTACCTTAGAAATTTTAACTGGTCGGACCGATTTTGATGATTTGTTTATGTTTTCTGATAAAAGAATTCATGTAATTATCCGATCGTCGATGAAAAAAGGAGATTAAGTCCATTTTTAACAAAACAATTTAGTTGGCTTAATTAAAACAACCACCTACTTAGACTTGACTTGCCTTTTTTTACTTTTTGAGTAAGGTTATCTTTCTTTTTCAAAAAGAGATTAGTACGGAAAATATATTTTTTCTCATGATATTTTCCAGGTGCTCAGTTTGCGACGCTCAGCTGACGACGTGGTACTTTGAAAAAGGCGGGCTTCTGTTCTGTCAGGCGGATTACTGGGCGCGATTTGGCGATATTTGTCAGCAATGTTCAGAGGTTCGTTGTATAGTACTAGCTGGACGCCCCGGCTCCGCCCGAGTAGTAGTTTATCGTAATTGAAATATAAGCTTAAAAGATATAGTAGTAGATTATAGTTGCAGTCGGATTGCACATTGTGTGCGAATTTTATTAAAATTGGCTGAGTAGTTTGGGTTTTCATCGCGGGCAAATAATGTAACACGTAATTTATATATTTAAATATATATAAAATATAGTTTAAAAAAACTAAAAAACACGCTTTTCGAGCACATCAAACTAAAAACTATAAAATAATTTTTAATA